>NC_044983.1:77913410-78048195 GCF_008728515.1 Papio anubis
GCATTTACCTCTGCAGAGGTTTCTGCTGCTTTTTGTTTAGCTATGCCCTGTCCCCAGAGGAGGAATCTGCAGAGACAGGCCAGCCTCCTTGAGCTGTGGTCAGCTCCACCCAATTCGAGCTTCCCAGTGGCTTTGTTTACCTACTTAAGCCTCAGCAATGGTGGGCGCCCCTCCCCCAGCCTCGCTGCCATCTTGCAGTTAGATCTCAGACTGCTATGGTAGCAATGAGGGAGGCTCTGTGGGCGTGTGACCCTCTGGGCCAGGTGTGGGATATAATCTCCTGGTGTGCCATTTGCTAGACCCTTGGTAAAGGACAGTATTAGGGTGGGAGTTACCCAATTTTCCAGGTGTTGTGTGTCTCAATTTCCTTTGGCTAGGAAAAGGAATTCCCTTCCCCCTTTCCCTTCCCAGGTGAGGGGATGCCTCGCCCGACTTCAGCTCTCCTGGTTGGGTTGCACCTGTGGACCAGCATCAACTCTCTGACATGCCCCAGTGAGATGAACCTGGTACCTCAGTTGAAAATGCAGCAATCGCCCCTCTTCTGTGTCACTCACACTGGGAGCTGGAGGCTGGAGCTGTTCCTATTTGGCCATCTTGGGCGCGCCCTCCCCCTTTGCCTATTTTTTTATTTTTACTTTTATTAAAAATTTTTTTTGCTCGTTGATATGTTTACACTCCTTATAGATTCTAGGTATTAGAAGTTTGTTAGATGCATAGTTGGCAAATATTTTCTCCTGTTCTGTAGGTTGTCTACTTACTCTATTGAAAATTTCTTTTGCTATGCAGAAATTCTTTAGTTTAATGAAGTCACACTTGACAATTTTTGTTTTTGTTGCAATTGCTTTTGGGAACTTAGCCATAAGTTGTTTGCCAAGACCAATGTCAAAAAGGGAATGTCCTAGATTTTCTTTTGGGATATTTATAGTTTGAGGTCTTACATGTAAATCTTTAATTTAATGTTTTTAGGTGTGTGGTTTTATTTTTGAGTTCTTTCCTCTGTTCCATTGGTCTGTGTGTCTGTTTTTGTACCAGTACCATGCTGTTTTGGTTACTGTAGTCTTATAGTATAGTTTGAGGTTGGGTAGTGTGATGCTTTCAGATTGGTTCTTTTTGCTTAGGATGGCTTTGACTCTTTGGGCTCTTTTTGTTCCCTATGAAGTTTAGAATTTTTTTTTTTTCTAATTCTGTGAAAAACGATGTTGATAGTTTGATAAGAATAGTGCTGAATCTGTAAATTACTTTGGGAAACACGGTCATTTTAATTATATTGATTATTTTAATCCACGAGCAGGGAATGTTTTTCCATTTCTTAGTGTCATCAGCAGTGATCTGTAGTTCTCCTTGTGGAGATCTTTCATCTCTTTGGTTAGCTGTATTCCTAAGTATTTCATTTTTATGTGTGTATGGCTATTGTAAATGGTATTGTGATTTTGATTTGACCCTCAGCTTGAATGTTATTGCTGTATAGAAATGCTTCTAATTTTTGTACATTGATTTTACATCTTGAAACTTTGTTGAAGTTGTTTATCAAAATGCCTCCTTTCTTTGTCTTAAAAAAATAGAGCCCAACAATCCTGTTCAGAATTGTTTTGTACATAATTTAAATTCTTTTGATATATTTAACTAGGCTAGTTCTAAGAGTATTAGAAATGGAAGAAATATAAAGTATTCCCATTCACACACAAAAATAAATATATTAGATTTCAAGAAAAAAGTTGATGGGTGTGTCTCATACTTGGAAATAATATTGAAAAATAAAATAATCTGCAGTTTGTCTGTAAAAAAGGA
Organism: Papio anubis; assembly: GCF_008728515.1. NCBI lineage: Eukaryota > Metazoa > Chordata > Mammalia > Primates > Cercopithecidae > Papio > Papio anubis. The sequence continues at coordinate 77,915,199 of NC_044983.1, forward strand.
AGAAACCATGCTAAAGAAAGCTATTTCTGTCATCTAAAGACTATATGTTAAAAATTTTAAAACCTGAAAATTTAATAACATTCACTTTATATCAAAAAAGTGTATAGAATCATCTTTAATTTATTTCTCGTTTTTTCTCTAGAACATTTTTTCAGTGATTCAGGATATTTCATCTCTATATTCATTTCATTTATTTCTAATATGTCTTTTATCAAAAAGCATATAATTCATTGTATTGACTTAATGTCATATCTCATTAGTTACACATTTCGATTTTTTTCTCTGCTAGAGACCATACTAGCTACATTTTGACTAAATATTTAATCTATTTTGTATTTTTAACACAAAGTATTTTTTAAACTATTTTTTTTAATATTATGAAGTTCAAGATTATAATATAGTAATTTTCTTCATCTAAAATGTGAACTATTGTACTTTCATCAACAGGGAACATGAGGTAAAATACATGTCAGTAGTAGCTCCATTGCAAAGAAAATGTTTTTTGCATACAATAGGTGAATATGCATCTATATCTAAATCTGTACCTGTATCTGTATCTCTCTCTTTCTCCAGATATTTTACCCTGTTTTTTTTTTTTTTACACAGCACTTATAACTTTCTCACTTATTATGTACTTTGCTTATTTATTATATATTTTTTATTTACTGCTTTTTCTGCTATGAAAATGTCTCTATGTGAGCAGCGATGTTTACATATATAAATGTTTACATGTCTTTCTATATATACACACCACTCTAATGGCTTCTGGATTTAGTTTTGCAATTTTTGGGATTCAAGGCAAAATTAAGGAAATAATTTAAACAGTTAAAATTCCCTTTTAACCCAATTTATATTCATTTTATTATCAAACAATGATAGACATATTAAGAATTTTGTAACATTAGAACAACTAAGAATGAGAGAGCAGATAGGAGAGAAAACTCTTTGTGAATTGACACAAAAGACCGTTCAAAATCAGGAAAATAAATTAGACTAGGGAAATTACATAGATTAATCAAATTGGAAAAACTTGATTAATGGAAAGCAGAGAAATCAAGACTACCTTGTCTTATAAGGTGTGTTTCAGAAAAAAGAATGAGTTTGATGGGTATAATGTATTAGGCATATTCAACATGACTATACCATAATATTCATATTCTCATTATATCCAACATTTATATGTACTAACTTCATTATAAAAATTTTAAAATGAGATTTAAAGAGCCTTCCTTTTCAAGAAATCACTCTTTATAATAATATATTCTCTAAGTTTAAAGTAATCATATGAACATGGAGAAAAAATAAATAGGTAATTTATATACAGTGTTTGATATGAAAAAGAAAATTTGCACTGGACAAGTTAAACAGTCAAGGAAGGTTGCTCAAGATTACTGCAATACAGAAGAGAAACTGAACTCAACTCCACTGAAACAGAGGGCAGGAGAGTTTTTAAGTACTGGAATGAGCCAGTGGAAGAGTACTAGATGATATTGGAGAGGAGATTAGTCAAAGTAACTATGCTATCTGTATTTGCTAATCTGCATTTATCTATCAAACTTAGACTCTTAAACTTCCACAGAGATGGGAGATGAGGATGCTATTGTCCTTGATGATTATATGTTTCAAAGTGTTGTCTCCCAGTTCCTCAAGAAAGACATTACTGGGCTGTAAAATTGGTAAGCAGCTAGAAGAAGATTTATATTTTAGAAGGACAGAGAAAGAAATTGCAATGGAAACTTTTCTAAGGAAAATGTTCTAAGCAAAGGGTGGCCAGGGACATATATTTGCAAAAATTGTCTGAAATTTAGTCAAGCTGAGGGAAGCATTTAGTCTGTCTTGGTCAGATGTATAATACCGTGGCTAGGATCCCAGGTACTTGTCAACACAATTATGTCTGTCTGTCTCTCCTTTTCTCTCTTTTCTTATAGTAGCAAATATTTGCAATTCAGAGAAAGCCATTCCTTTGCTGTGGCCTGTTCAACAGCTGAAAACATGAATATGTAACCTCAATGCAGGAATTATATTCAAGGCAGTTTTAATTTTTTCATAGTGTTCAGTGTTACACATGAGAGATACAGCACATGGACATGCCTGGTTAGAATCCTCAAAAGCAAAAATCTTTAAAGGATTTCATAATGTCATGTATTACCAACATAGGAAACTCTATTATTTATGGCGGAAATTTAAAGTACATATATGTATGTGTGTGTGTATATGTATGTGTACATATATATATACACACATACACATAATTATATATACACACATGTTTAAATGTTTATGTGTATATATATACACAATTATATATATGTGTTAAATATATATAATTACCTGTATATATAATTTGTTAGACATCGACATTCTTTTTGCTATCTCAAAATAATTTGGAAATGTTAAAATAGCCAACATAAGGACTATATTCAAAGAATTTGCTTAGCTGGTATTCAGAGTTGGATTTTAGAAATAACTCTTGCCATATCTGGTTCAATCGGACAAAACCAAGCAAATATATGATATAATTGTACAACATAATATATGGCCAAGTAAGAAAGTGAATTATATCTTTCTATGCAATTGTATATGTATAAATATCTACCTCTCTGTATAATTATGTGGATTCATTATAAATATGTATAATTATATACACATATATTTTCTTTTAAATAGTTACATTATTTAAGGAGGAAGTTTTATACATATAATTTCCAAATATTAACATTTCGTTTGCCTTTTTAAGTAACTTGCAAATATTATGTAATCAATATAGGTATCAACTATGAAAATAATAAGATTTTAATTAAAAGTTTGCCAAGTTATAGAAGGAAACATATGCATATTTCCTACTTTTGCTTTGGTTGTTCAGAAATTCAGTTAGTTCAATTTAATGTTTAATCATTACTCTTAGGAGCTGATATATTTGCTTGTTTTGCATCACTGATTCTAAACAGTCAAGGAAAGGCAAGCCTCCCTTGGAAGGTCTTAGAGTCTCTGTGTTCATGAAATTTGTCATCAAATTATTGCATCAGTAAAAAGCTTGAGAAAACTGTTTTTCTTTTCTGTTTTATTATCTAAAAATTTAACAGATTTGTTATGTATATGACTTTTATTTATTTGTCTTATTTTCAGAAGATCAATTTATGTTGTATATTCTTTACTTCAATAATATATACTTTCCCTTTGAAATGTTCAACTTAATTTAAAAATAACATAATTTAAAAAGTAGAGCATGGTTTAGCTCAAGAAATATTTATTGAACATTATAACCTATAATGTGATGTAGATAAAAATACTAATGACTGGATTTTTCCCCTGGTGAATCATGGTGGGGAGATAAATATTTGAAGGAATTATTTCAGTTCAGTGTTGTACATATCAAGTAGTATTTACAGAGATGTAAAAGCTAATGGAACTCTGGAGTCAGACCAACTGAATTTGAATTCTCAGGTTTGGAACTGACTAGTTGTACGGTCTTTGGCAAGTAAATTAACCTTTCAGTATTTTTATTTCATTAAGCACAAAGGGATAAAGATATTAACAACTTTATATGGTAGTTGTCTGGATTACATGATTAATGCATATAACTTACTTAACCTAGAGATAGAATTATATTGTTAACTGAATATAATTTATCCCTGTGACTGATAGAGCCTGGATTGGTGAGGAGGGTTGAGGATGATTTCCTGAAAAGCTTTCTTTCAGAGATGATTCTGGCTCTAAGAAGTTGAATAATAATTCTCTCAAAGAAAGGGGTTGTAGAGAAGTCCAGGAATGGAAAGGGACCAGCAGGTGATGAAGACAAATGGATGTGATGTTATAATCTGGAAATGTCTTCAGTTTTCTATGACTGAACTGTGAAGTGTAAGGTGGGAAGTGGAAAGCAGGCACTGAAGCAAGAAGCAAGTTGATCATGAAAAAACTAGTATTGTTTCTTAAAGAAGGTTTGGCTTTATCTTGTAAGTGATGAATTTAAATTAACATTTTTTAAAAGAAGATGAATTGGTGAGATTTAATTTTGCATTGATCTTTTTGGGGGCAAGAGTTTGAGAGAGTTAAAATTAGAGACAAATAACAGATTAGGAGGTCATTGAAAATAGCACTTGATAATACAGAATAAGTTGTCCTATAGTCAAAAGTGTTAATCTAAAGAGCTACTATTTTTGAAATAATAATACTCATTTTCCTTACTTATTTTATGGTTTAAAATTTCAGTGAGAAAAAAGTAACCACAAGGGTACTAATTCTCATGGAAATACTATAAATGAGAGAGGAAAATTGACATTGTTAGCTGATAATATTTCCCAGAAAAAAAATGGTTGCTTGCGTATTACATCATCATTACACTGATTGCTGATACTTTTGTAAGAAGTTTATAAACATTCTGTGTGACAATTATACACATAGAGGTAAATTTAATAACTTGGTTTTCCCTATTTTCTACCTGTAATAATAGTAGTAGTAACAGTAGTTGTAGCAGTAGTAGTAGAGGTCTTATTTTACAACTTATTTGTTTAGAAAAATTGGGTTACCTTTGAACTAAAATAATAAAATTTAAAAACATCTAGGTTCATGTCTGTCTATTTGAGTAAGCTCTTTCATCAATAATTATTTTCCTTTCTACTCTCTACATCTTCTCAGGCACATTGATTGGTATAATATCATTATTCTTTTTACTTTTGAAATGTAAAGATACTGTTATTCAATAGGAATTATCAGTGTGCTTTCTTTCCTGTATAATCAATGATCCTTGTTAAAGTCATAATGCATATGTAAACTGAGAGAATTAGAATGAGATATACAACAAGTCCAGGTACTTCCATAAGCCATGAACTGAGTTCACAGCTCTTTTATAAACATCTTCTACTGTAATGTGGAGGGAGGTAGAAATACCTTTCTGAGGTAGAAAGAGTAATGTTTTCGTATTTGAGGAAACTGTGACAAGGGCTAGTTAAATGGCTTGCCCAAGGCTGTGAGACATTGAAGCATCCCTGAAATATTTTTCAGGCTTTTGACTTTGCATATAATGTTTATTTTATAGGTCTCATTTCTCTGTATACCGAAAACAGCGTAGGCAACAAAATTTGAACTGTAGCTCAGACTCATACATAATTGAATTTAAACACTGTTACTGAGAATGATAAAAAGTGGTACTTTGGGCAATTTGAGAATTTACTCTGAGTCAAGGGAGTTTGTCGACCCGTACCCTGAGTCAGAGCAAAGCAGGCAGAAAAAACTTCAAAAAACACAATGCCCTGGCATGACATATGATTAATTTCTTGAGTACATTGTTTAATTTCTTCAATTGCCCCTTAAAGCAATCTCTCCAATGAGTTACAGTAACAATTACCTGAAAGTTAAGGAGATTAAATAATGAATATACACAAAAGGCTAAGTATACTGCCTGGAAAATTAAGTTCTTAATACATGTTTGACCTTTTCTATTTATTAGTCAACGTATAGATCGTTGGCTTCTTGGTAGATGCCAGGAGAAGTGCTTTGGCTTTTGACAGGTTTGTATTTCAATATAAAAATATGGCCTAGGGCCAGAAGGGGGCAGCAGAGTATCAGTCCCCAATCCAGAAACCTGGGCGCTACCTCCTGAAGGATTTACAAAGCAGGTGAGACAAACTCCTAGGCTTTTTGCTGGGGGCCCAGACTGGTTGGGAAAAGGATAGAAGAGCTAAAACGGTCGTAAAGGTGCTTATGCAACTACACGTTAAGATTTGAGAAAGTAGACATCTAAACTGAAGACTGCAGAGCCAACTAAAAATAAAAAGCAACGTTGGTTAAGCCATGTCCTGCTGCAAATTAAGGTCATAAAAAGTAGTTGATAAGGGGCAGGAATAAACCTGAAATGGGTAGGATCATGTTCTCAGTTCTTGTCCACATGATTCTTGTGGTGTTGGAAGACCCTATACCTGCTCCTTAAACAGGGCTCCACCCTCCCTACTGAGGACAGGCTATTGTGTTGTTCAGTGTGTCCAAGTCTCTCATGCCAACCTCCCTTGTGCAGTGCTTCAGGTTTGGAGTGGACATTGCACTTACTAAAGCATTATCAATACAGTTATGTGAGAAGTTGAGAGACATTTTGGGGAAGCACGGATTCCCAGGTCAGTTTTTAAGACATTGCCCTCCCAATACATGAAGTGCTAGAGATTTTACTCCTGAGGGGGGGACTCTAGTGTTATAACTATTTTAATTTACATTGCTTTCGTCTTATTTTCTCAAAATAAATAGTCATTAATTGACATGATGGAGACCTCTAGAGTCTAGAGTAATACATGCAATGGGTCGGAATAGGGCAACACTAAGGGTTTTGACTCAAGCAATGATAAGGAAGCATGAAAGGTATTTGAGAGACAATGGGGAAAATAGGGGGCTCTAGGAGTTAGGTTTAGAGTGGGATGAGTTTCCCTGACTCCATTAAATCAGAGTACTTTATGTCTTTCAGCTCTCTTGATTTAGCAAGACCAGACAGGTCATAGAATAAAAATTAGGTAAAAACAGAATGCCAGAACTCAGCCTCTGCCACATCACGGTGCTTATACTCTAGAGCAACATCCTCCTCTGGAAATGGAAGAATCTTACCTTCGATTCTATTATATTCTAATTTGGTTCTATGAGATCAAATGATGGGTAATCATAGTTCTTTTTTTCAGTGTGACCACATTTAACTACTTTCAGAAATATATAAGCAAAAAAGGTAGACAAACTTTTCTCCTACGGATCATTTGCTGCATTCAAACAGCTGAGAAAAGGAGGTATCAATAGTTTTGGTACTATTTCTATTACCAAAGTTTTCTATTACCTTAAATTCTTTCCAGTATATGAGATACTGAATTTATTTTTCTTAATAGAAAAACAATTTAGAAAAAAATTTTTCTTAATAGAAAAACAATTTAGAAAAAAATATTTTTCTAGAAAAAAATAGAAAAATATTATAGAAAAATATTTTGAATGACTACCTTCTTAAACATCCTCTGAGGTCAAACGCAGTGACTAGTTACTTGAGAGTAACCCTTACCTCCAATTTGTATCTCCAGGAAGTGTTCATCGCAGGCCTCAAGTCATTCCACTCCTAAAGTGATGACGACTTGTCACTGCCTCCCATCATATTGCAACCACGTCTAAGGTGCTTCTGCTCTTGGTGTTGTGGGTTGAATTGTGTTCCTCCAAATTTCCTATGTTGAAGTCCTAACTCCCAGCACTTCAGAACATGGCCTTATTTGGTATGGGGTTGTTTCAGAGATAATTAATTAGGATGAGAGCATTAGAATGAGCCCCAATCCAATATGACTGGTGTTCTTTTAAAATGGGGATACTTGAATACAGAGACAGACACCCACCCAGGTAGAATGCCATATGAAATTTGGAGTTATGCTGTCATAAGTCAAGGAACTACCAGAAGCTAGGAGGGAAGCCTGAACAGACCTTTCCCAGAACCATCAAAGAAAGAATGGCCATTTGCTGTCAGACTTCTGGCCTCTAGGACTATGAGATAATACATTTGTGTTATTTAACCTGCTCAGGTTGTGGGACTTTGCTATAGCAGTCCTAGAAAACTGATTCAAGAGGGAAGACCATATCTCCAGTGAACACTCTACTGGTAGTTAACAAGGTTTAATTCTCGGGACAACATTTTCTGCAGGACTATCCCATTTTAAGAAACTGTTCCTTGATCATTGAAATGGCACCAAAAATATAACTTTTCTGTTATGTATAATTTAATTACCATTTTTATCTTCTGATCACTGAGATAGTATTCAACCCTATCAATGTTCTAAGATTAAGTTCACAAGTTTTAATAATACATATATTTATAATAATTATAAACAACTTAAGAAAATATATAGATCAAAAGGAATGATGTGAAGACTGAATGAAGCAATGTGTCATCACTCTACTGATGTAATTATGGCACCATGTCTTATAAGCATTCATGGGCAGCCAACTTTGCTCATCTATTCTAGGAGGTTAGGCCCAATGATACTATCGAATTGACTGAAAGTTTGTGTAATTGTTTTCTGCCCTTTCATATTGATTACTTTAAAAACCTCTCTTCCATATTTCATTTGATGACTTCTGATTTGTGCATCACCAAAGTTATGAGACACGTGAAAAACAGTTGAATATCTTTAAGATATCTTTAAGAATTGTAATCGCAAAAAATAAAAATATTCAAGCAAATAAATTCAGAAAGCCAGTAAAGACAGTTATCTCCAGTTTTAGGAGTATATAGGTATTCATATAGTGAATTCAGATATTGAACTGTGAAAGTGTAACTCATAATTTGTGAAATTCAACATCCCATCTGAAAAGTACGGACTATGAATACTCTATCAACAAAGCGAATATGAGAAAGGGCTCAGTGCATCGCTCTCGGGTGGAGGAGGAATCACTCTAGGTACATTAAGCATGTCCCCCTATGGTCCCAACAACTTCTTTGGCTACATAACCCCAGTTTACTGAGATGGCAATCAACCCATCTGAGATGATTAAAATGTTTACTTACTGCATAACTATCTTTCCAATACAGAAAGGTTAGAATTTAAAATGGAAATGACATGAATCAAACCTAAGATATTCACACTTCGGTGTTACAGTTAGGAGTAATGCAAGTACTTGGCATTTTAAATGTTGATAATGTTTAAGATAATTTTACTTACTGGATTATCTGAGATTACATTAAATTAAAATTTTAAATTTAAAGTGCACAGTTCATTTTAGACTTGTAATTTCAATGTGAAAATGTAATTTGACCAACATTCTAAACTATATTGTGATAATCAAAATAATTTAAGTAACTATTTTTGTAAGTTCAATCTACTAAATTCTCAAAAGTTATTTTTAAGCACTGAGGAAGGTTTTGCTTAAGTGATACATTTGAAGAACATTAAAAAAGTAGAATTATTAAAAATTTACATAGATTTAAATGTAAATTATAATTGGGTTATAAATAAAACTTTTCTGAAGGTGGTTTAGTCTGTTTATTTTGAATTAATCAAACAAAGAAGATTTTTATTAGATTAATAAATTTTTTATTATACTTTAAGTTCTAGGGTACATGTCCACAATGTGCAGGTTTGTTACAAATGTATGTATGTGCCATGTTGGTGTGCTGCACCCATTAACTCATCGTTTACATTAGGTATATCTCCTAATGCTATCCCTCCCCACTCCCCCAACCCTGTGACAGGCCCCAGTGTGTGATGTTCCCCTTCCTGTGTCCAAGTGTTCTCATTGTTCAATTCCCACCTATGAGTGAGAACATGTGGTGTTTGAGATTAGTAAATTAAATAACATCATTTGGACATTGTAATTATAGGGAAAGTGATGTTTCCAATTTATTTCTTTAACATTTTGAATATTAATTTTAAACCTAAGAAACAGTAAATATTACAAAGAATAAAACCACCAAGAACATTATGAAATACATTTTGACACTATGCTATAGCCAAAGCTTCATTATGAAACAAGTATTTGAAACCTGATACTCCAGGCTTTTAGTTCTTACCTTCATAGTAATATCAAATAATGAAAAACCATGACAGATGCTGTTGTCAGGCTTTGTTAGTTTCTTCCCGGGAAAAACTTGAATATCAAAGCACACTCTGTTCCAGCACCTTATTTTTAGGAGCTGTTACAAATCTTGTTTTTTTGACTCTAAATATGGGAACTATCATGGTTTGAAAAGTTGTACATTAGGGTTTATTGCCCTGTAGCAAGATCTCTATTCTTTATGTTCTCTGAAGTATGGTTTTGAAGGAATATTATACAGCTTTCTGAAGTGACAACATCAACCTTACAAGGTTATCTTTTCTCCTGGAATAAGAAAGAAATTATTTTACTATTTAGTATATTGTGCGTCAAATAGACACTTGACACTCCTACTTACAGAACAAGAAGAGGTCTGTGGCATCAACATAAATTAGGATTTTTACAGAACAGCGAGTTCAGCCATTTTTCTGTTGGCTGTGATTCTTAAATGACTAAAGATGCCACTTAATGGAGTTTGGAAAATAATCTGCTTTGAAATTCTGTTAGATTCCTACTTCTTGAATTAACTAACTCCATGGCTGAGGGTAAGCTACTTATTGATAACATTTGCTTTCTGTATCTGTAATATGTAATATTCTTAGACCAAGGATCAGCGTGGTTTCTTTGAGCACAACATTTTGTTACTCTTGAAACTCAGAGATGTTTATGTATCCATTTTAACTCACTGTAGTTAGTTTCAAAATTCAAGATATGCATCATATATGTAATATTGGGTTTGCTTGCACTCTCTGTTTGTTTTCATTTGCATTTAGTTTTCCTGTTCCTACTGACTAATTGTGATTCCACTTGGCTGCCTCTCTGGGAAAAGGAAAACCAACATAAGGAGCTTTTGTTTTGTCTGTGGAATAGAGAATCCTCTGGGCCAAGATTGGACAGTTGACGCTGGTTCATAGATATGTTTTTCAGCAAATTAATTAATTAGCTTCAACATATCTTCAAAGAAGATAAAATTATAATAATCACAATGCATTTGTCCAGGTTACTGAGGGAAATTTCTTTTCTTCTACTTTGTGTTTGCCTAAGGATTTCACAAATGCTGCTTAGTTGAAGATAAAGAACTACAGCAATGGGGCTTTTACAATGAAACTCATTATAGTATAGTATGACAAAAAAGCATCTTTTAGTTTTAGTTTTATGTTTTTATCTTTCTCAGTGAATTGTGTGTTTCTGTCTTTGTCTTCAACTTTTCAGTCCAGTGCCCGGTACAAGATACTCCATAACATTGGACAGATGAATGACTATGTCACCATTTTCTATTTATTACTGTAACATAAAAAAGTATCCCAAAACTTATGGTTTAAGCCAACAATCATGATTTATTATCTTAGATAGTTTTTGTGGGTCATAAATTTGGACTTAGATTAACTTGTTTGTTCTGGCTCAGATTCTTTGATGAGGTTTTAGTCAAGATGCCTGGATCTCTCCACAGGACTATTTATGTGTGCTCATGTCACAGGAGCTGGATTTCCCTAGAGTAAATGATCCCAAAGAGATCTAGGCATAATTTGTGATATCTTTTATAATCTAACCTTGAAAGTCACATACCAGAATTTCACAGTATGGCGTAGGTTAAATAGGTCAATCCTCTTTAATATCGCAGGGAACCACACAAGGAAATAAATATCAGGAGAAAAGGATTACGAGGGCCATCTTGGAATCTGGCTTATACATATTTATAGACACTTTATATGTTACAAATATTTTCATGTTTTTTTTTTTTTTTTTTTTTTTTTGAGACGGAGTCTGGCTCTGTCGCCCGGGCTGGAGTGCAGTGGCCGGATCTCAGCTCACTGCAAGCTCCGCCCCCCGAGTTTACGCCATTCTCCTGCCTCAGCCTCCCGAGTAGCTGGGACTACAGGCGCCCGCCGCCTCGCCCGGCTAGTTTTTTGTATTTTTTAGTAGAGACGGGGTTTCACCGTGTTCGCCAGGATGGTCTCGATCTCCTGACCTCGTGATCCGCCCGTCTCGGCCTCCCAAAGTGCTGGGATTACAGGCTTGAGCCACCGCGCCCGGCCTATTTTCATGTTTATTAAGTCATTTTCTCATCCAATTTAAATCATCTATGTTATATATGAGGCAACTGTAGCCCAAAGAAAGTTAGTCAGTTTATTATCATTCTTAGGGATCAAGAAGTACATTTTTAACAATCTATGCAAATACACACTGAGCTGAAGAATGATATTAACAAATATTTAACTTTTTCCAACTGTTTTCAAAGCACCTGGCTGTAAAATCCTATGCATATCCTGATGAGGTACAGAATATGAAGCATCTTTATCAATGTGAGATTTGCTTGGTTAAAGTCTTAGCTCTCATAGGAATGAAACAAACTCAGTTAACATCAGTAAATCTCCTTAGCTTAAGTGCAAGAAGTCAATCGTAGAAAAATCACAAAGCGTAAAGTAACCCATAAAATAACACTGACAGTCTGATCTCTTAGGAAAAATAAGCAGTGGAAAGTAAAAGATGCTTTCTGAAAGCATGTGCAACCTCTCCTAGCAAAGCAAAAACCAAAAGCAAATTACAGTGTATGTTTATGCTAGAATGGCTGTTACCTTAAGAAAATTCAAAGCAATTTTCCGTGAGAAATCAGGTCATCACATCCAAAGTAAAGACAATTGCTAAACTGATCTCAACCTTACTGATAAACAAAGTAGAGGAGTAGACCATATTCTGAACATTTAATAAATGTAATTTAGGTTTTGTTTTTTTAAGTTTTGTTCTACCTAGATTTCTTTTTTTGACTTTTTTTGCTTTGTAACAAGAATGCATAATATGTTTCCTTCTGTTTGGGCATAGAACAGCTTTTCAAGCATTGTAGGATATTAACTAAAGGCCACTACGCTACTGTGTTTCAAACATTGAAATGACAGCTGTCTTAATTTACTGGGGTAGCACACCTAAGGGAAAATACAGTATTTAAAAAATGTTGTTAAAAAAAGTTAGAATTCTCCTAGTGCAATGCTCTACCTGAACAGAAACACAAACATTCTATTGCTACCCAGGTCATGCACTGGGATTTGACAGCCTTTTTTAGTTTCTTACTCTGATGTTTGATAGGCCTACTGTCATAAAGTTCTTTATTTAGTGGCTTTAAGTTTCAAGGTACTCACGTCCTCCTAAGCTCTTTTCAATCTTTGTTTACTTTCTAGTTATCAATCCACATATATTTTATTGTTCACTCTAAGCAATTCATTATTCAATTAATATTTCTTGGCTTCTATAAATTATTTGTCAATTAAGTTTAGTGTAGGGTAATTGTTTTAACCCATGGCAGCTTCCTCCCATTTGCATTGCCACAGAGGCCCTCTGCCCAAGAAACTCTGCTGTTCTTGCTACCATAGGCATTCCACATGCACTTCTTCTTCAAATAAAGTGCTCTTGAGGTCAGAGGAAAGGTTAAACACTCATTTAAAGTTAAAAGATTTTACACTCATTCAAGGGTGGTATATGGCCATTAGCACAGTATTTGCAGTTCTTCTGACACTCATTACTATATTAATTGTAATGAATTTATGAGACTCCCTGTCTGTAAGGCAGAATACGAACATTTTCTTACCATCACACCCATCATCATTATCACAAGATCATGGCTGTACTTATTGTTTATCTTTTTTGCATCTTACAACTGTTACAGAATTACAGAATATCAACATTTTCCTTTTATGAAGTGACCAATTCAGGATTGAAGGAAGGAGGTAAAACCTGACAGAAGTTTCTTAGTGTCTCAGCAGTATGTGCATGTGCATGTGCATGCACTAACGGAACCTGGACCAGGAAAAGTCCAAATAGTTGTTAAGATTAGCAAAACAAAGTCCATCATCTTGCCAGAGAGTGTGGGGTTATGAGGTAGGGGAATCAGAGACAAGTGCACCAAATTTGGTGCTGCCTGGTTCAGAGCTTTTCACTTTTTTATAAGTGTGCAAATAACCTGGGGATCTTGTTAAACTACAGATTCCATTTCACTACTTCTGGGACAAGGGCTGAGAGTCAGAATTTCCTGGAAGTTCCTAGGTGATATTGACATTGGTTCACACTTTTGAGTAGCAAGAACTCGGTTAACTCTAACTTTAAAGAAGTTTATTGTTCTTTTCCCCCCCTCAAAATAAAGTGGTTGGACTCAATGGTGTACAAAGAACTTCTTCAATCTTAAAATGTTTTGAATTGTGTAACCCCTCAATACCTCTACTAAAGGTATATCAAACTATATATATCATTTGGTGATTTTGTTTGTTTAAATTTACTTAAGAAGATAAGTTGGTCCCATGCCTTTTGATGCCCCAGATAAAGTTCGAACCACAGTTAAGGAAATATTTGGAATTTATGATATGTTTCCTTTTCGTAATAAAACTGCAAACCATAACTTCATATTACAGAGACATACTAAGATAATAATTGAATAACTATACAGCAAATGCTTTGTAAATATATATGGTCTTTATTTATTTATTTTTTATTATTTTTTCTTTTTAAATTATACTTAAAATTCTGGGGTACATGTGCAGAACGTGCAGGTTTGTTACATAGGCATACATGTGCCATGGTGGTTTGCTGCACCCATCAACCCGTCATCTACATTAGGTATTTCTCCTAATGCTATTCCTTCCCTAGCCCCCAACCCCCAGACAGGCCCCGGTGTATGATAGTCCCCTCCTGGTGTTCATGTGTTCTCATTGTTCAACTCCCACTTATGAGTAAGAACATGCAGTGTTTGTATTTCTGTTCTTGTGTTAGTTGACTGAGAATGATGGTTTCCAGCTTCATCCATGTCCCTGCAAAGGACATGAACTCATCTTTTTTATGGCTGCATGGTATTCCATGGCATATATGTGCCACATTTTCTTTATCCAGTCTATCATTAATGGGCATTTGGATTGGTTCCATGTCTTTGCTATTGTGAACAGTGCCATAATAAACATATGTATGCATGTGTCTTTATGGGAGAATGATTTATAATCTTTTGGGTATATACCCACTAATGGTATTGCTGGGTCAAATGGTGTTTCTGGTTCTAGATCCTTGAAGAATCACCACACTATCTTCCACAATGGTTGAACTAATTTGCACTCAACAGTGTAAAAGCATTCCAATTTCTCCACATCCTCTCCAACATCTGTTGTTTCCTGACTTTTTAATGATCACCATTCTAAATGGCAAAAGGAACTATCATTAGAGTGAACAGGCAACCTACAGAATGGGAGAAGAATTTTGCAATCTGTCCATCTGACAAAGAGCTAAAATCCAGAATCTACAAAGAACTTAACATAATTCACAAGGAAAAAAAACAAAAACAAACACCAAAAAAACTGCCCCATCAAAATTGGGTGAAGGGTATGAACAGACACTTCTCAAAAGGAGACATTTATGCAGCCAACAAACATGAAAAATTGCTCATTGTCACTGATCATTACAGAAATGCAAATCAAAACCACAATGAGGTGGTCTTTATTTTTAAGAATGTGTTGCTTATGTGTGAATACATGTATGTAATTTAAAACTACTTAATACACAAACTATATATATATTTGATATATGTATAAGTATTTTGCTTTTTGATTTTTAAATGTCTTCTGATGAAAAGTTTTGCAAACATAAACATGCAAAATGAACCTATATAACAATTGCCCAACTAAAAATATTCACAAGTTTATTAATTTTGCTTTGTTTACTCCTTGTTGCCCTGCTATCTAATTTTTAGAAGGGTTAGATAACTTTAAATAAATGCCAGTTGTCATATAGTTTGTGAATATTATTTTAATTCATGTATTACATTATAATCTTTTTTCAAAGACTGCTCTTTCAAGACCGCATTTCATTTGTGTGAATAATTCTATAAACAACACTGATTAAAAGCAGTGGTGGGCTGGTAAGTGTTTACCAGCTGACTCTGAAACAAAACAAAACAAAACTCATTTTTTTTTGTTACAGTTACCAATTTCTGTGGTGTAAATACTCCCATCACTATCAATTTGACATCCCTAAACATTGATTTGAAAAGAGATGCTAACAACAGTTCCCCTGAGCCAGTACAAGCTGGCTTCAGCACAGCACTGTATCAATCTGCTTATTTAATTACATATTTTGGACATAGAAATATGTATTTCCCTCTGTAACTCAAATATTAATGTCCTGGGTCATTCTGAATGTGGAATAAATATCTTACTTCTGTAAATATTTTAATTTATATTAGCAAGTTAACAAAGTGTTTTTGTCAAGTTACTGTGTGGGAGGAGTAGAATATATTGAGTAATGATTTCTTAATTAAATTAAACAATGCCATATATTTCTTCATGACATCTTGTACCAGTGAACACTCCATAAAAATTAGTTCAGTGAGAAAACTGATATATTACAAAATGTAAATGAAGTTATAATTATGCAAAAATATATATTCTTGCTTACACAGAAGACCAGAGAATTGGGTATTTTATTTAAAATAACATTTTAAAACTATATAGGTGATTTATATTCAAAACTTAAAATGCCTGAGGCTGTTCTGTTTTCCGGCATGTGAGTCATCTAAAATCAGGAGACGGAAATTCAAGGGGTATGATGTTAAATAATGCATGAGTGATATAATCTTATTGTGTACCTCATTAGTAAAATGCTACAGGAAACTAATTTTTTTAAAGGAAAGCTTTCTTTTCTTAGACACCGTTTTTCAGCATCATCACATTTAAAGAGTCAATTTTCAGACAACCTGATGGGAAATCATATGAAGTTATAATGCAGTACAGACAGTTGCTATTCTGTAGATCAAAAGGAAAATCATGAATCTCATTTCTGATTCAAGCTTTAGTCTCTTTCTCTCTCTTTATTTCCCTTCTTTTTAATCTTCTGCAACAAACAATCTTAAATCTCTTCCACCTAATAAAATGTAGATTACCACCTCTTGGGTTCAGAGTTATTAAAGGAGTTTTATTAGCTGTTGAACTATGCAGCGTTCTGGTAAGGAACTGGTTATATAAACAATCATCTTTTTCTTTATCTCTTGGCTTCCACCTATAATTAATGATCTCCATCATCTTATCTTACACACAACCATTTCTTCATAAACAAATACGTGGTCTGGTGCAGATGCAGCTGAGTGTCCTAAGAAGCCAATACAGCAATTTTGCTGCATGTTAAAGCCTGCAATTTCATGCCTAATACTTGGCATTGTAACCATGGTATCTGTAGTGAGATGCTGGATCCAGAAGCATCAAGCAGAAGGATTATTTCTGGGGTATGTTGTACACAGTCAAGAACTCTAAACAGGACAAATTTTCAGAGCAAGTAAGAAGATTGTGTGTAATAAAAAGATGCACCTTATTTAAAAATATTGTGTAGAGAATTTATTTGAAGCTCTTATGAGAAAAACAGTTATTAGCAGGATAGTATATTCTATAGATGATCATTGGTTGTTATAGTTTCTCTTCAAATAAAAATATATTAGCTGAATTTCCTCATGTCTCTATATTCAGAAAAAGAGGTGCCCCAAGGAGTAACTGAGTTGTATTTTATCAATTTGTAAATTATGATATGCCTATGCATGCATACACATACATACAAACATATAAATGTAACTTTTTTGAAATAATATAAACTTTTTCAGATTTTAAAGAATTTGAAAAAAAATTCCAGCATGTTAATTAGACTCTGTGTTGGATATTTATTTTTATTTTTTTGCTGCTTAGCACATATTTTCCCATTATAACAACTTTCCAGTCTACCTTTAGGAATGTCTTCCACTCATTTTGTAGAGGTTTGGTAGGGCAATTAATCTAGGTGGTCCACCTACAATTAACAGAAACCAGAAGGGTCACTACAAACTCCTTTATCCAACTATCCCATATCAATTGCCCTGTCTTCTCCAAAATTCAACTAGGGCAAACAATAAGATGACCTAATCTTAAGTAATAAGGCTACCTCTCAGGTTATGAATATTATCTCTTACAAGAGATTGAAACATAGACCAAATTTTTTTTGTTCATTCATTTGTATCTTGTCCCAGTTTTCCTGGCTTAAAGCTTGAGGCTTAATTTTTACAATAATTAAAAGACCCCCTCAATGAACTTAACTAAACCAGATGCAATCTATTTAGGAGGGAATTTTAACTACTTCCTTAGGGAGAAAAAATAAATAATTTTAAAAGCTGCCTTGTGATTTAAAGTAATGCCCCTCATTACTTTTTCTTTGCTCCCTTTTATATTATTCATAGGTATTATAACAGAAAAGAAAAGATGGTAATTTCTGTCCTAGATCACAAGTCTCTGACACTGCCATCTGAGGACAATATCTGTCTGGAGACCATTTATGAAATGAGACACCCAGGAGTTATTCCAGGGTGCTTTGAAACTGTATAGGGTCAGAGGCTGGGGCTGTGATAGCTGAGTCTAACCAGACTTAATGTCAATAGGTTGTTGCTTGACATATTCTATTAGACATTATTATCTGAAACTTCTGTAAGAACCATGATCCTAAAAAACAAAACAAAACAAAAAAAAAACAAATCTTCTTTAAGAGTATTTGTATTATTAATTATAGAGAAAACTTCTGATTTTTCTTTGGTTCAGTTTTGTTAAAAAAAAAAAAATGACTGAAAGTGCTGTATTCTAAGCTATTATTGATTCAGACCAAGAACAAGGAATATTCTTGTTTCACCTTGGATAAGGTGCTTAACCTGGACCTTATTTTCCTTACCTGTAATAAAACCCAGGCTAATTATCCATATAACAATATGTTTGGCCCATGAGTTAAAGCACTTTGCATTTTCTAGTTAAAATGAAATATGTAATATATAGTATGATTAAACAATAATATGATTATTAATCTTTTTTATAATTCAATTGTGTAATATATATGACTAATCATTATAATTTAAAGGGTATAATAAGTGAGTAGAATAACTATAGTTATAGTTATATATTCCAATAACTATATTGGAAGAATAGCTATATTGCAAGTATAATGGAACATCAGGTATAGGTTAAAAGGTATATATTAAAGTTACTCATAAGTATCCTGGAAAACATATTAAATATTACTGAATATGCCTTTAATGCAATTAGTTTCAGAGGTTTATATGCAAAAGTCGGTCATTTCCCCTTGTAGCAAGCAAGGAAGCTTTCTCTTGTTTTCCTATCTTCTTTTTCCAGCTGAGTGTATATTTTTGAGTGTTCTGCATGTTTTTATTCAAGTCTTCTAAAAAGGGAACAGGAAGAGATCTGTGGCTTTTGGAAGGACAGACAGGGTCAACTCTCCCGGTAGAATCTTTAATGCTAGTCCTCATTTGAGCAAGCCATTTGAATATAGGCAATTTACATCATACTAGCATCCACTCTTTAATTGCCTGATTTCTGGATGAGTTTATCTGCATGATGTCAAAAAAAGGTTGGAATTTTTAAAAATTTATTTTAGCAAAAAGGAAATAGTCAATAAGAGGATATGATCCAACATTCCCTGTGATTCTTGATTCTTGCTGCTTGACACTGGAAGAGACAATTACTATGTTTTTTCTGTGCCATGGCACATAAGGGAAAGGATATCTGCTCACTCATTTACTAATTTATTCATTTAACAATTATATGGGTTGTGGTCATGTTTCATGTTTATCCAGTGGATGACATCTACAATTATGAATTCTCCATAGAGCTATCATCAATGCCTTCCCTGGGAGGAAGATAAGTTCCCAGTATTCCAAAGTGAATCTTGTGTTATAAATGTTGATCTTGTTTTCAGTCGAGTTCACTAAAAAAAAAAAAAAAATTTTCCTGAACCTAATTTGCTGAATTAATTTTACCTGGAATATTTTAAAACCTACTCCAGGAAACGAATTGACATTTAAACATCTTTCAATCGGAAAAGATGTTTCAGATTCCAGACAAAGGGTTCAGAGTTAAACTTTGTAATGCAACTTAGCTGTAATTTAGGGTCTGGCTCTTCTAAGAAATAGACTACAGAGATCATCATGTTATGGCAGGAGTAATAAGAATAATGTAAGTTATATTTTCTTGCTTTACTATCTTGAAATCCCTAACCCGAATTAAGAGTAGTGTTTGATGAAAATCACTGAACCAAAAAAAAAAAAAAAGAAAAAAAAAATTTGAAATGCAAGTGTCATTTGTAATGCCTTTAAGGGATTACTCCTTAATCCCATGCTTGTAAATAACTCCCGGCAACATCATTAAGAATTAAGCGTGTCTCTGGAGAAGTACTTAAGCAATCTGAGGTGACAGTACCATAGCTGGATCTGCTATTATGTATTATGCTGAATCATAGTTAGGAAGCGCAGCAGAGCCGAGAATGCTGGGTAAAAACTGCAGACAATGCATCGATCTGGAGGTATTAGCATGGCTCCTCGGAGAAGTGGTTATGTGCAGTGAGATGGGAGGAAGGGAAATATGAACTGATAAAGGAGATGAAACAAGAGCAGATGTAGTAAAACAGAGTTAGCTGCACATCAAGAGGCAGTTGCACAGGGCTACAAAGAATGTATTGATCTCTTAACCTGTTTCTGTTCATTTTGCCATCAGGTGGTCTTCGAGTAAAACTGTATGAAACCATTCTTTTTGTTTGATAGGGACCAGTGTGGTCACAATCACTTTTGACCTCATGTATATCTAGAGAATTCAAAATTGCACATGCACTCATTAGGCTTAGGTCAACCTGGAGGGATACTTCCAAAGATAAATGTGTGAGAATTGCTAAATTAGTGCTGTAAACCTTACCTGCTACGGAAGCCCAGAGCAAATTGCCGTCGAAGCAAGATTAACTTTGCAAGCAGTGCTTAAATTGAGCCTTCAAGGAAGGTTATTATTTAGGTTGCAGAAGACAATAGGCTTTCTAATGAAAGGACACTGAGTAAAGATGTAATATGTAGATTGAATTTGGGAGATAATAACGCCATCATTTTGATATACCAGAAGAATTCCTCTGGACAAGAAACTAATTTTCCTTTTTTGGCTATATTTTGGTAATTTTTAGTTTTTTCAAATTTCTCGTTCCTCCCAGTTCAATGGCTTATCCTCTGAAATCTGAAAAGTAGACTTGCAAGGAAATACATTTTAATTAACTATTTAATTGCTTATTAATTAATCATTAATTTATTCAACTTGGAATGTGCGAGGGTCAGTTTTATGCGTCAGTTTGACTATGGTATAATCCCTAGTTGTTTATTCAAACACTAATCTTGGTGTTACTGTGAAGGTATTTTGCTGATGTGATTAGAGTATATAATTGGTTTATTGTAAGTAAGATTGTCCAGAGAATCTGGGAAGGTTTAATTAAGCTATTGAAAGGCCTTAAGAGCAGAACTGTGGCTTCCCAGAAGAAATTCTGTCTCTGGATAGCAGCCTCAGTTTATGCCTGAAGGCTCCAGCCTACCTTTCCTGATGGCTGATTTCAGGCTTTAGATTTACCTGACCTGCTCATAAATGACATTAACCAATTTCTTGCAATACATCTTTATATATGTATGGATATAAGTATCCTATTGGTTCTGTTTTTCTGGTGGGACCCTGACTGATACAGAATGCCTTAATGGGTGTTTGAAAACACTTTAATTTTTTAGTTGGAAGATACTGTGTGAACATTAAAGCTTTTTTTGAAAAAAGACTAGATCTACTGAGAGTGCACGGGGTAGATGGCAGGAGGAATGTGTTAAATTCCCTCTGTTAGCAGCAAATCTGCCTGAGATGTTGATTGTTTTTTATTCAAATGAGAGATTTAGGATTTAGTTTTATATAATTTGAGATAGAGGAGGATAGAGTAGGAGGTCCCCACTGAAAGAAACAAGGGGCCTGAGAAATCAGAGTCAAAATTGTAGTTAAACATCTGTTAAAAAAAAATCTAATGATTGAGAATATACTGAGGACACCAAGTCTGAATGCATTCATAGCAGGGGGTTTTGCATTTCCATAATGATTAGTGATGTTTAGCATTTTTTCGTGTATCCATACGTCATTCATATGTCTTTTGAGAAATGTCTATTCAGGCCCCTTGCCCATTTCTTAGTCAAATTATTCGTTTTCTTTCTGTAGAGTTATTTGAGTTATTTATATATTTTGAATACTAATTTCTTATCAAATGTATGGCCACAAATATTTCTCCCCATCCCATAAGTTTCTGCACTCTGTTAACTGTTTCCTTTGATGTGCAGAAGTTTTTAATTTTGATGTAATCTCATTTGTGTTTCTTTGCTTTTGTTGCCTGCACTTTTGAAGTAAAATCTAAAAAACCATTACCCAGACCATTGTCATGTAGTTTTGTCTCTATATTTTCTTCTAGTAGTTTTATAGTTTCAGGCCTTATGTTGAAGTGTTTAATGCATTTTGAGGGATTTTTTTTCTATATGGTGTGACATAAGAGTCCAAATTCATTGTTTTGTTTTTGCATATTGACACTCAGTGGTCCCAATACCATTTATAGAAAAGACTATCCTTTTCTCATTATACATTCTTGGCACCTTTGTTATAAGTTAATTGGCCATAGATGTGTGCATTTGTTTCTGGACTCTCCATTCTGTTTCATTGGTCAATGTGTCCATTTTTATGCCAGTATCATGCTGTTGTAATTACTATTGCTTTGTACTATAGTTTAAAATCAGATACTGTGATGGCTCTAGTTTTGTTCTTTCTGTTCATGATTCTATTGGCTCTTTGTTTATTTTTGTGGTTCCATATGACAATAGCCAAGTTATGGAATTAACTTAAATGTTCAACAAGGAATTAATGGATTAAAAATGTGGTTTATATACACAGTGGTACACTATTCAGCCCTAAACAATAACTATATTCTGTCATTTGCAACACCATGAATAGAACTGGAGAATATTATGCTAAGTGAAATGAGCCAAACATAAAAATATGAATACTGCATGTTCTAATTTATATGTGGAATCTAAAACAATTGAAGTCAATAAAGTAAAGAGTAGAATGGTGTCACTAAATCCTTGGGGTCAAGGGGAATGAGGAGACAATAATCAAAGGGTACAAAGCCTCAGTTATATAGGAGAAATAAGTGTTTTTTTTTTAACATTGATAGCATAACATGCTGAATATTGCTAATAATTGAGTGCTGCACATGTTAATATCACTGAGAGTAAATTTCTAATGTTCTCATCACGAATAATGTTAAGTATTTGAGATGCTAGATATGTTAATTAGTTTAATCATTCTATGTTGTATTAAAAATCATAACACGATTTTGTACTCCATAATAAATACAACTATCATTTGTCAATATAAAATGCAATTTAAAAACAATAATAAAGATAAAAGGAAGCAAAATATCACCATAACATAAGAGTCTTGGTGGCAGGTATTTTAGAGCAAGCTGGAGATAAAGTCAAAGCTGGAATAAATCAGAGGTGAAAAAAGCCACAGTTGGTGTGGTTCCAGGAAGATTCAGATTGGCTTCAAAAGCCAAAGATGAGATACCATAAAAAGAACCAAGGCAGCTTTGGATGCCACAGCAATACATCATAAATAAAATAATAGATGGCTTAATCAAGGCAGCATGGAAGAGAATGGAAAATAATGACATAAAGGAAGGTGACATTAAAAAGGAAAACATACTCGCATTTGCAGGAGAGTTAATGTGAATACAAGGAAATGGAAGTAATATGCCCCTGAAATAAAAATATTTAGCACGAGACCAAATGTATACAGATATATAGCATTTTATAAATCTTACAGCAACGATCAGCTATGACTCAAATATTCTGATATTTTCTGACTTCAATGAAATTGTAAACATATTAACTATTAGACAACAAGTTTAGACTGCTTTATTTAAATCTAATATTTCTTTATTTTATTTTCTCTCCCTTTAAAAAAATTTACCAGCGCTCTATTTCCCAGTGCTACACTAATTAAGAGTAAGCACGCTAGCATATGGCCTTGATTCAGAGACGGTCTGCTTTTAAAAAAGTAGATCTTCTGGCTTGGTGCAGTGGCTCACGCGTGTAATTCCAGCACTTTGGGAGGCCAAGGTGGGAGGATCACCTGAGGTCAGGAGTTGGAGACCAGCCTGGCCAACATGGTGACACCCCGTCTCTACTAAAAATACAAAAATTACCCGGGTGTAGTGGCAGGCACCTATAATCTCAGCTACTTGAGAAGCTGAGGCAGGAGAATTGCTTGAACCCAGGACGCAGAGGTTGCAGTGAGCGGAGATCACGCCATTGCACTCCTGCCTGGGCGCGAAGAGTGAAACTCTGTCTCAAAAACAACAACAAAAAATAAAACAAAACAAAAAACAAACAAACAAACAAAACCAGATCTTCTAAGAATTGAGTCAAGTTCCTTTACTCTCATTTTTGACAGACCAAGGCAATCAGATTTCTGGAGCATCACCTCTTGTATGTGACTTCAAGGTTTTGTCCCTCAAACTATCAATAATTTGACAAAACATCCTGGAAAATGTAACAGACATTGTATGTTTGGTGGCAGTCATCTATTTCACACTCTTTAAAAATGAAATAGGGGCTGGGCGCGGTGGCTCCCGCCTGTAATCCCAGCACTTTGGGAGGCTGAGGCGGGCGGATCATGACTCAGGAGATCGAGACCATCTTGGATAACATGGTGAAACCCCATCTCTACTAAAAATACAAACATAAATAAATAAATAAATAAATAAATAAATAAATAAAACTAGGTATGGTGGCAGGCACCTGTAGTCCCAGCTACTTGGGAGGCTGAGGCAGGAGAATGGTGTGAACCCAGGAGGCAGAGCTTGCGGTGAGCCACTGCACTGCAACCTGGGCGACAGAGCAAGACTCCGTCTCAGAGAAAAAAAAAAGAAAGAAATAGGCCTAAAATTTTGGGATTGGACGGTGGAAGGAATATTAAATTTGCAAGGCATTAGTTGATGCTACTAAGGAAGAAGCATTTAAGAAAATGTTATAAAACTTATTTTTCTAAGTTGGTTTAAATCAAATTTACTTTGGAAATGGAGTGTTTAACTCCTCCTTCTTAAAGTATTTGGCTAACTATTAATACAGTGCTTGACATTTGGAGTCAGACAGACTAGCCTTCCAATCCTAGCTGTATCACATGGTAGCAAGGTGATATTGAAAAAATGCTTGACTTCTAAACCCCTATTTTCTCACCTATAAGACGGAAAGGGAGGGTGATAAGAGAATCTACTTGCTCAAGTTCTTGTAAGTGATAAATGCGATTAAAAGCCTAAATACTGCCACATTTATTCTTTTGTTATTGTTACTGATGGACTCAACTACGCTAGTTTACCAGGTACATCTTATTTAGTTCACAGTTATCGTGAACTAGAGTCTGGAAGAAAGAAGCATGTCTGGTGTTTGCAGTTCAGTATATTAAAATTTAAATACAGTCATGGTGTCCCTGTAAAGTGTGCGTGGTTCATATTAAAGCAGTTCTTACATCTCTACAAAAGGATATACTGACAACAGGCAAATGATGTCCGGTGTGACACAGGTGTGGGAGTACTGCCTTCTACATTGAGAATTTTTACAAAATTACCCTCAACCCCAGGGGACCTTGGAAGCAGTCTGTCTAAGTAGATTATTGTACAATAGTTCACCATCTAGCTATGACTTCCTGAGGCCCTCAAGCTTGGTTTAATGGTATAAGTTTCAGGTCAGCCTGAGTGAGTAGGAGTTACACTTTAGAGCATTGGCAACCTCAGGCAACTGAAGTTATTCAGAAGGACTGCATCTAAATGAGTGAATGCCCTTGTTAGGGTTTCAGAACAGCTGTCACAGAGGCTTTACATTGAAATGAACAAACTTTTTGTGTTTAAAATGAGAGTATCATTTACCAGGAAGGGCAGCATAAAAACTGTAGCCAGAAAAGGATAAGAAAACATTTCTTTTGGCCTCAATATTATATCAATCATTATGCATATTAAAAATAAATACTATAAACCAAAGAGAGAATATCAGAAATGGTCATTACAGAGATGAAACAGCATATCTAAAATCCTTTCTCAGGAAATCCCCTTGCTTTAATAATCTGATGAGCAAGACATAAAACCTGATTTGTTATCAACATTTAAAAAGCATTTGCAATATACCAAACTGCATTAAGTATGTTCATTTAAAATAATTAAGCTAAAGCATATCATAAAGAATTACTAATGAGCATCATATGAAAATAATGAAGAAAAGGACAGACCAATGGAACAAAATTGAAATTTGAGACATAAATATAAGTACTATGCTTCATAGCAGGCATTAGTTAGTATACGCTAGATCTGGCATTTCAAATTAATGAAAAAATGTGATTAATGGATTGGAAAGGGTATTGAAAATTCTATTTGCTTAGAAATAAATGGAAAATTTTCTCATGATGTATCAAAATAAATTTCACATAAGTTACAATTAATTTTTAATGGTGCCATAACAATAGAAAAAAGTGAATATTTATTTGATTTTTGTTATGCAAAATTCCTTCAAATGATGGATAATAATTGCTTTAGATTTTTTTTTCCTTTTCCACATTTATTTCTTTTCTATCAAACATACTAAACAGGTAGCTGGCTATCTAGTATTCTGGGAAGGACTGTGGCACAGCAAAACATAAAAATCATTCACGTCTACTGTGGAGTTTTTCTTTCTCTGTAACCAGTGCCCTGCTGGAAACATATTGATAGATAGTTTAAGGAGGAGGGAACTTTCACTCTGCTGCTTTCATTTGCTTCTTTCCCTCTGAATACAGCCTAGGAACTGTGGCACAACTCTGGAGAGCAGGCAAAGCTCTACAAGAAGTAGAGTTTTCAGGCTAGTTAAGCAACTGAAAGAAAGGCAGCACAAAGGAAAAAAAAATTTCACATTTTCTAGGATGTTTTGCCAAATTATTGATAGTTTGAGGGACAAAACCTTGAAGTCACATACAAGAGGTGATGCTCCAGAAATTCTAGAAGTAACCTCTTCTACTTCCTACAGGTGTACACTCCTGCCTGTATTTAGGCAGTATTTCCCTGCCTAAATATGGGGAAAACATTCTCTAGGTCACTAAATATTTTCCTAATTACTGAATACTATTTTATATTATATACTACATTTTATTCAATCATATGCCTATTTTTGAAAATTTAGTTGTCTTCAATTTGTATTGTAATAAATGCTAATTTAAGAAATGATTACTTGTTTTCAAACATAGTCTCAATTATTTGCTTAAAATGAATTCCTACTTTTGCCAATCCAGAGTAAAAAGATATATATATATTTAAGTTTCTTGGTATATATGGGCATATTACTTTATGGACAAGTTTTGCTAATTTTGAAACTGACACAAAATATGTGAGATGGCTACCTCATGATACCCCTGTCACCATTATCTTTTTTCTCCATTTTCTTCCAATTTAATGGGAAAAAGCTTATATTCTCATTGTAGTTTGTATTTTTACTACCAGAAATGATGCATCTTATAAAAACATGCTTTTCTATTTGCATTGATTTTTATTTGGAAAGAAATGTTCATTTTTATGTGTTTAAATGGTTTTAATATTTTGTAAGAACTTTACGCACATTAAAATATCACTTTGTCTATCAAATTTGTTCCAAAAATATTCTGCATTAGCCTTCTATTTTTAGTTTTATTGTAATTTTTAAAAAGAACATTAATTTCACATTTTAATATAACTCATACTATTTTTAATTTCCTTTGCATTTTAAAAATTAATATGTTTTAATTCCATTTTAATTTAAATTAAGTTTAAAAAGTTACATATATTTTATTCTATATCTTTATGTCCTCTGATTTTACTATCAATTCGAATTGATATAGAATTTATGTTGATAGGCTACAGTCTGAAATAATTTTCTCCATTTATTTATTCAATATTTCTATGCTGACATCTATTATCAGCTAGTCATGTGCCGTTTTCTGGGTCTAAAATGGTATGAGAGACTATGCCCTCAAACATTTTATTCCTTTAAGCATGTTACCAAGAAGTGAAGAAGAAATTATACTATGGTACTATAAATGCTGTGATGGTACTGAAGACACTGTGCTGTGGGGGTATACACCTGTAGGAAGTAGAAGGGGTTACTTCTAGAATCCCAAGAGGTGTGGTCTAGGCTGAAACAAATAATATTTATGGAGCTTGTTTACCAAAAAATGACAGGAAGGAGATTCTATGAGAGGAGCCAGGTACACAGGAATGCCTGTAGTTGCTCATGAAAGAAGTCTGAAGGTGTGTGAGAACGTGGCCCATTTCAGGAGGTTGAAATAGGTCAGTCTGGGTGATACAAAGAATATGAAGAAAGTCACAGAATAAAAGCCAAGAATGGTAATCAAAAGCCAGACTGTGGAGAATTTCTTGAGAGACATTAAGGAGATACGATTCATTTACCAATGGCAAAAACACATTAAAGAATGTTGTAGGGACAAAGCATCTGAGACTGTCCCTCAGTCTGAGTTTCTGAGGAGTAAGGCTGGACTAGAGAATCACACCCCACCTGTGACTTGTGATACCCATATTGGATTGTGCTGTGAGTGAAATACAAACGCTCTTTCTGTTCAACTACTAAAACTTGAGGGTAATTACTAGAAGAGCAAGCAGTTTGCTAGTCACACATGGTGAATAAAGAGTATTTCCATTGTTAAAGTGCAAATCGTGCATTCAGTTTTCAAAATAGAATGACTGATTTAGTTATACCTGATGTAAATGACAAGTTGATGGGTGCAGCACACCAACATGGCACAAGTATACATATGTAACAAACCCGCACGTTATGCACATGTACCCTACAACTTAAAGTATAATTAAAAAAAAAAAATCTATATGGTAAGCCTTACTATGATGGCAATAAATAAGATAGTATCTGAATTCTAGATATATAAACAGATTTGATGGGATTTGACAGGGTGGAGGAAATGTTAAAAAGGAAAAGAAAGTTAACTGCAAAATAACTTTATTTAAAAAATTGATATCTAGAACTGCAGTTTGGGAGCTTTCTCCCTTTTTGGATAATCTTCCCTTATGTTCAGTACCCAGTTTCAGTCATGAATAAAAATCACTTTAATGGTTAAGTAGTAAAATGAATGTGGTGAAATAGTGAAATGAGTGAAAGTTTGCTTTCAAAATGATCAAATATATTATATATAATACACATAACATATATAAAATATAATGTAATATATAGTGATGAAATATTTCAACTCTGCCTACTAAAGAACAAAAATTAAGTGTGCTATAAAATTGTATTCTTATATACAAAAATGGCTGTTTTTAAATTAAAGTTTCCTGCATGGCTCGGGAGTAATAGTTACTGTGAATGTTGATACAGTTTAGTAGAATTGCAGTGCTTTAAGAACAAAGATATTTTTGACTGTTTTTCTTCTTCTCTCTAATTTTCTTCCATTTATCTCTAAGGCTCTTACAAGAACTGAAATAAACCATAAAACAATAAAAGACCCACTTTTAATATAACATTGCTATGATGTTATACAAATAATTCTTCATTTATTAATGATCAATAATCTAGATGCCTGCTTTCACATTTTAAAAGATGTACCTGAAACCATAATTTGAAAACCCAAATTCTTATTTTACTTTGGGTTTATTAATGTTTGGTTGTGTTGGTTCTATCACCTAATAAATATAGTTACAAAAAATTAAGTGATACAGGACTAAACTCTATTATTGCAATGTCTTTAATTATGTGAAATGGTAATGGGTTTCTCTCAATAGGTTGTTTTATTTTTATAAGGTGCTCATACTATCGATTGAAATGTTGGTTGAATGAAGAGTTTCCCTTTTTAATGTCTACTAATAAGCAGTGTAAACAGAGAAGTCCACTGAGATTCGCAGGCTGGGGAATAGGGTTGGAGTTTATGCCATTACCTGCAGAAACAAACTCTACAGGCAGAAGCAATCAGCATAGATTAACTTAGCCTATGGAGTTGAGTTTCTGTCAAAATACTGCTCTACATTTCACCTCCATTTATAATTGCCCTACAAGTTATTATTTATTATTGAACATGATTATAAATTCTTAAGGAGAGTAATGTAATTTATTTGAAGTAATGCTGTACTATTGGCTGTGCTGTATATTCAAATTCTTGAAATTACTATTCTGACTTAACAGGGTAACGATGTTATTCAAGACTCATTTCTTCTGGTTCCAACATCAATATATTTGTTTCTTTTTGTTAACACATTACCCTTATTTATAGTCAATAAGAAAAATAGTTTTAAATTAAGTAAACTCTATGAATTAATCTCTCTGAATAATTTGTATATCTGTTGTAAAAATAACTAAGCAAAGTGACTAACTGGATATAATATGTAAAAAGCCATGAACTATTTTGGGCTATTAAGTCTTGAAGGAGTTTTCATCTGAATAAGATTTCTATAGTTGTTACAGAATGGGAATCAACATTATATAAAATTTCTACGTCATATAGCTATTATGAGAATACTGTCCTGATTTTTTATGTTGCAAAATGAAGTATGTATAATGTCTTATACATTATTACTATCAGAAACATACCCAGTGTTACCTAACAAAACATTTGTTTAAAAAGTAAGGAAAGTACAGGATAAATAATCAGTGGAATTGAATTGAATGCCTCTGGTATAACTTACATTAAACTAGGAACTATGTAGTATACAATTAGGTACTATGCATTGTTCCTTACAGTTGGGAAGACCAAAGTATTGCATGAAAAGTAACTAGATTAAGAAGACAAAGTAATAAGTCGCATGGTAATTGAATACAGTGGAAGTTCATAGAAAGGTAAGGTAAGTACAATCTTTATTATTCAGAATATTTTATTAATCAGTTTTAACTTAATTTGGGGTGACAACACAGCACAAATATTGTTTGGATTATTAAAGAAAATGACCCATGCTCACTTGTAAAAGATAAAGAACATGTGCATTTAAGTTGAATGTAGCTTTGTCTGTTAATGGAATCAAAGGGTGGAAGCAACATACTGTTTTTCAGTGAGAAAAAAATAGACTAGAGCAGGCAAGATTAGAGAAGGCTTTAAAAGGTATGGAACAAATATATATAAATCCATATGTATATGTATATGTATATGTATCCCTTTCTCTTTTTCTTACTCATTTCATAAGATTCTGAACTCCTCGGTTAATGGTGGAAAATCCTTTGTGAATGTTGACCTTAATTTATTTTTCCCTCCAAAGACATAGCCCTTTCCATCCTAAACCAGCTTTTCTTAATCACTTAAATAATGCATGCAGGAATGAATGATTTTTCTTTGGGCTTTAATTAACTGGTTGATGCATGGAAAGAGGGCTACCATTATTTAAATATTATATTTTAGATATGAGACTGGGCACATCACATGTTTTATAATATAATTCTTCACAGCAATGCTTAGAGTTAGACATTTTTATCATTTGACATTAGGAATTAGGAACATTTTAGAAATAAGTGATCAAGCAAATCCAGTCGCCTTTAATGCCAAAGTCTATGTTTTATTTTTTATTTTTTTTAATAATCAATCTGCCATGTAAAGTCAGTTGTTGGATCTGTTTCATATATTCAACTTTGCCTTTACCTCCTTCTAAAATAATATCCACCCCCTACTCTCTTATTTCCCATAGCTCAAACGGGCATATTGGCACTAGGTGTCCTTATGCCTTAACTGCCAGTTGATGGAATCAAAGATAGGGACCAGATCAAGGCTGAATCAAATAGTTTCTCTTACTATAGAAATTTGAACCAAGATAGACAGAGACCAATTGAGCTGGTATTGATATTTGGAGCTATAAATGATGAAAAGGTGAGGCCAGAATCACTGGAAAAGCCATGGCATGTTGCAAATGAAAGTTATGTGGAAGTATAAAACATAAGCCATACAGAGAAAGCAATTCCCCGGGGAGGAAAATGAAACTGATGTGGATTGAGAAACAGAGGCATGTAAGAGTCTGTGTCTTTGTATGATTAAAATATCTTTATTAGATCCTCTTGCTTAAATAGGTACAATACTCTAGGTTCAAAATTCCATTTTCATTGCAAGTTGTGAATTTTACATTATTTCACAGAATCTTGTGGTGCAAATGAAAAGCTGCATCCTAGGTTGGATTTTGTCCTTTTGTATACAATCTGATTTTCCTTAGTGGAAGTTTAAAACTTTTCTTGTTTTTATGTATTTGCTGTTGTTGCTGAGGGCAAATATCTCAACAAGCAACTCTGATTAAGGTAAGCAAAATGACACATTTCTTTAGTTCTGTTTAACAAAACTATGATCTAATAATTTTCAGTGCGAATAGAAATATATTGAACTTATAAATAAGTAAAAAATTGACTATCAAAAATTAATCTTCTTCTTGAAGGGATATTAATAGTAAAATAACTAAATCAAAGTTTTCACTGCTGATTTTTTCTATGTATCAGAGAGGATAATAATATTTATAATGAGTGAAGAGTAATAATTGCAAAGTTCTATATTCTTTACCCTTGCAATGACTAAAGAGAGCAATGGGAGGAAAAGAAGCATAACTACTTCAAAGACACTTTAAGAATATTTTAAAATACTATTACAATAATATTGGTTATTAGATTTGGAACCAATTATCATGGAAGCAAAGACAAATATATGGGATTCATTACCACATGCTTACTTAAAAGGAAGCTGAAGACAGAGGAGTCACCTAATGGAGTTTCTAAAGCCCATGCGAGATGAGAATATCCTATTAGAGAAATTTGTGATAATTATACATAAGGAGTGTCTAATTGAATTCCCTTTTAAGAAGGTTTCTGTCAGAAAGAAAAAGTGGGGGAAGAATCCCTAGGATCAAAGTCAAGTGATAAATAGGTGGAATGAGATTTGCTAGAAACTTTTTCGTAAAGACTATGAATTTGGTTTATTTACAGATTTGTGTCCGTGACTTTTTTTTTCTTTAAAAATGTTAATAGCCAAAATTTTTTGTGACTTCCATAGTCATTTATTCTTCCTTCTGTGTAGAACCTGACCTCAACCTCTTGCTAATATCATGTTGTTTAAATAAAGGGTTCAGTCTTTCCTGTTTACAATCTGGGTAAATGGTGATGTATACTGACCACCAAAGGGCTTAGCTGCTAATTGTGAGAGCAGAAGGATTGGTGTCTAGACCATATCAAGAATGGTAGTCAAGTGAACTTAACTGGATAACTTGTGCCTTTAGAAAGCTAGGAGGCATTGCATGTTCAAGGGCATTGGGATAACCAACCCCACGCATGAAATAACGTATTTTTATAGGTTATTAAGACAGATTTCAGTGCCTACAGAAATTCACATTTTGTAAATGGGATGGTAGTTGGTCAATTTCAATCCAATATTCACCAAAAATGTATAAAATGAAAATTAAAAAATGTCAGCAATCAAAACCAGCTTCCACATGTAATGAAAACACATAGCTCTCAGATTGAAGTGGTAAAATAACAGCATATTAAGTGGTGAAATAAATTAAATCTTATGTTTGTTGTGACAAATTATTTATCAATGCAAATCCTCTAAAATAATATTTTCATTCAAATTAACATGGTGATTAATAGAATGACAGACGTTATGACAGAATTCTACCATATATACTCAGTAATTTATAGATTCAAAATAATTGGCTGATCTTCTGAGTGTTAACTTTTATGCAACCAGTTTACCTTTCATCTTGACTATGGGCTGGTTTTGCTTAAGCAGCCAGCATACGATCAAGATGTCTTATTGGATTAAATACAAATAAGCAAGGGCTAAGACCTTCTTTTCACAGTAGGTAAAAAAATAGTTTATTCAGTGAGGCTACCTGTGAAAAATTTAAGCCCATCATTTATATTTATGATCCAGCAGGAACACGAAGTCTAAAGGCCTTCATCAATAAACTGACAAATTACTCAAGGATCTAGAACTAGATGTACCATATGACCCAGCCATCCCATTACTGGGTATATACCCAAAGGATTATAAATCATGCTGCTATAAAGACACATGCACACGTATGTTTATTGCGGCACTATTCACAATAGCAAAGACTTGGAATCAACCCACATGTCCATCAGTGACAGACTGGATTAAGAAAATGTGGCACATATACGCCATGGAATACTATGCAGCCATAAAAAAGGATGAGTTTGTGTCCTTTGTAGGGACATGGATGCAGCTGGAAACCATCATTCTTAGCAAACTATCACAAGAACAGAAAACCAAACACCCCATGTTCTCACTCATAGGTGGGAACTGAACAATGAGATCACTTGGACTCGGGAAGGGGAACATCACACACCGGGGCCTATCACGGGGAGGGGGGAGGGGGGAGGGATTGCATTGGGAGTTATACCTGATGTAAATGACGAGTTGATGGGTGCTGACGAGTTGATGGGTGCAGCACACCAACATGGCACAAGTATACATATGTAACAAAAAATAACCAAAAAAAAAGAAATGAAAACAGCCAACTTTGACAATGGTGACACTGCATTTTTAGTGTTCAAAGAGGATCCTAGTGTCATGATTTGAAAAGTGAGAAGGAAGCACAACCAAAGAATAAGTCAAAAATTTAGCTGCTTTGTCTGTGGGAACTGAGTTGATTTTGTCTTTAATTTTACTTTCTTTTACTTGACCTATCTCTCAATTGGAGATAAAACAATTCATTTGCCATCCTTCTAGAATTATTGATTACAAAATTTAATTTTAATTTTTGGAATAGCTTTATTTTAAATCTCTATTTCAAGAAAAAGTTTCTGAGTCTATATCTGAATAGCATTTCTAGCATAAAAATTGAGCAGCGAAAGCTTGATCCAGCTCTCTACTCCTATCTAGCCGTTATTCAATGTTTCTAAAGCTTTTTCTGTCTTTGCAATCAGGCCATATCTTTGATACTCATATCAAGTATAACACAATAAGCTTATAACAAAACAAGTTTTACTTATATGAAAGGTATAACACCTCTTTCTTTCAAGTCCTTTATTTTTTAAATAAACTATAGAATTTATTGCCTGTGTTTTTTTCTTTAAGAGAAAACTTGACCTTGTTACATACCATACATTGTTGACACTTAAGCTGTATCAAAAGCGTTTCTTTTCTTTTTCATAACCGCTTTCTTTCAAAGAATTAAATCTTGTGTAAGAAACCTTTTCACTAAGGGCATCTAATTCTTTATTTTTATTTTCAGTTCTGGGGTACATGTGCAGGATGTGCAAGTTTGTTTCATAGGTAAATCTGTGCCATGGTGGTTTGCTGCACCCATCAACCTATCACATAGGTGTTAAGCCCAGCATGCATTAGCTAGTTTTCCTGATGCTGTCCCTCCAACTGTCCCATCAACAGGCGCCAGTGTGTGTTGTTCCCCTCCCTGTGTCCATGTGTTCTCATTGTTCAGCTCCCGCTTACAAGTGAGAACATGTGGTGTTTGGTTTTCTGTTCCTGTGTTAGTTTGCTAAGGATAATGGCTTCCAGCTCCAACCACGTCCCTACAAAGGACATGATCCTGTTCCTTTTTTTTTTTTTTTTTTTTTTTGGCTGCATAGCATTCTATGGTGTACATGTGCCACATTTTCTCTATCCAGTCTATCACTGATGGGCATTTGTGTTGGTTCCAAGTCTTCACTATTGTGAGTAGTGCTGCAACGAGCACACGCGAGCATGCATCTTTATAACAGAATGATTTATATTCCTTTGGGTATATACCCAGTAATGGGATTTCTGGGTCAAATGGTATTTCTGGTTTTAGATCTTTGAGGAATCGTCAAACCGTCTTCCACAATGGTTGAACTAATTTACATTCCCACCTACAGTGTAAAAGCGCTCCTATTTCTCTGCAACTTGCCAGCATCTGTTGGTTATTGACTTTTTAATAATCGCCATTCTGACTGGCATGAGATGGTATCTCATTGCAGTTTTGATTTGAATTTCTCTAATGATCATTGATGTTGAGCTTTTTTTCATATGCTTGTTGGCTGCATAGATGTCTTTTTTTGAGAAGTGCCTGTTCATGTCCTTTGTAAGGGCACCTCATTCTTAATCTTTTTGTGCTATTTTTTTGTTATTTTCAGTAAACATATTTTCAAAGCTGTATCCAAAGTTAAATTCATGTAGAAGGCCTTTAACTTTGTACAGCCATGGTATAATTTTGTGTGTTCTCTGTACAACTGAAAGGAGAAACAAAATTAAATAATAAAGAAATATAAAATTTATTTTATTTCAAGAGTAAAACAACTAAAACACATTGAACTCTTATTATGGACCGAAAACTCCTCTAATTAATTTTACAGATATCACTATTCAAATCGACACAGATGAAACAAAAGCTTATAGAAGAGAAGTGAATTGCCCCAGGTCATCTGGCACTTAGGGAACAGTCAAGAATTGAATGGTTATCTACTCACAGACCTGGAAACCTCAAGGACTATACTACACTATTTTCAAATATTGCTTTAAATACTCGCTGTCTAGGACAAAAGCTAGATAAATGAAAGATTTAAAATATCAAAAATGTAATTTATTTTTATAAATAAAATGTAATTTTAAAGTGTTTAAAATTCAAAGGAATTTTAACAGCATGTAAATTAACTTGTACCATTCTGTTCTACTCAGCCATTTTATCAAAGTTCTGAAAAAAGTAACAAATATTTTTGTTTGGCCAAACTTTAGTTAGGATTCTGACCCTACTCCAAGGCTCATCTGTGTACTTGCTTGTAAAATCCAGTTTTAGTAAAGAACATTTTAAATCAGTTTAGCTAGAACCCTCATCCTTGATATCTGATCATCTTTGATTACTCTGATCAGTTTCCTCATCCTGTTTTATCCCCAGGTGATGTATGAGAACACTGGGCTGTCTTCAGCAAGAACACTCTTTGGTTGGTTTAGCCAAAATCCTCCTTACCCTTGACGTTTCCTCTTGGCAATTTTCCACTGACCTCCACACTGCTCCTTGGATATACATTCTCACTTGCCCACACTGTATTCAGAGTTGAAACCAATTTCTCTCCCCTACTGCAAGACTTCATTGTAGCGGTCTGCATATATTTAATGTGAATATAGTATTGAAAACTGTGCTTTAAGTGAAACAATGTACAGCAGGTTCTTGAATAACATTGTGTTGTTCAATGTCATTTTATTCAATATCATTTCATTACAAAATTGATAAAAAATAATATTGTCATACATCATTTCTCTTAAATTCGCAATTTCCAAGAACCTAGAGATGACGTTAAGTGAGGACTTAGTGTATATTATTATAGGGAATTACACCTTACTGCACTTTCAGACTGAAAACTAATTGTAACCAGACAGCTATTGTTGGTTGTTTAGAATTACTCCTTTTAAAAGCACTTCCATAAAAGTTATAAATAGTAAGCCTTCCCTATTGCAGGGGCCTAAAGAAATAAGTTGTTAAATATGCATTAAAATTTTATTGTTATTAAAAGCCCTGGAATATATATGTCCAATGCTGAATTGCATAAAAAGCATTGAAAAAACATGTACTTGAATAAAAAAAAAAAAAAAAAGCCACTTTAAGCACCATCTATTCCCATCCTGGTAAAAGGCATTCAGCAAATGGCAAAATGCTCTTCAATTTTTATTCAGTGAAAACTTGCTCTACAGTGTTACCTTCTGAATTCAGTATCTTTTTCTGAATGATAGCTTTCCACTGTCACCCAAGTACAAAAAGCCAGTGGTAATAGTCATAGTGTGTGATTCATTATCCGTAGTATCGTCATGTATAGATTTAATTAAATCTGGAAAGGTTCACTTCCACAACTGCCTGTGGCTCAGAATTTTCAGGTTGCAATCTTGATATCCAGACTATAATAGTGTCTCTTGCTGTGTTAAGCAGCTATTCAGTATGTGTAGTTGTTGGGCTTGACCTTTTCGTTGTCTAGTGCAGATGAACAGAAGGTAGAGTGGCTGAAAGTCTCACTGATGAAATTTTTGTGCTTGATTCTTAATTCTGAATATGGTGGTAATAATAGTTCTTGGCTTAAGCACAATCCATTTGAAAAGTTCTGTAATTGCTAAATTATAATAATCATAATTATGTGAGATGTCTGCAAGAGAAGAGATCAGAAAATACACTTTTCTGTCTTAAAAGGATTTTTATTTCTTCCATTTCAAAGCATGCCTGCTTGAAGCAATATACAGCCAGTATTTCAATTCTGAAATCTTTCAGAGGCTATCACTGCAATCACTTGGAAATAATGAAGAACTTCCCATTCCATCGCCTCTTGCAATATGAGAGTGTGTGTACCAATCTTTTGGATCTACTGGCAATCAGTAGCAGGATAGAAGCAAATTACTTGATTTGGTAAAGCAATGACTTAAAAAATAGATGGAAAAAGTATATTCCATCTGTAAAAAAAACTATGAATAATTATGTACATTTATACAACTTTGCACTCAACTTGGAGACCATCTTCCTTCGTGCAAAAATGACACTTTTATGGATTAATCATATTAAAGTTTGTGTATGATCTAATTTACTAAATATGACTTTTAACCCAGGATGCTTGCCCACTTTTTTTTTTTACCTAGTATAAGCGGAACTAGAGTGTAAGTGTTTCATCATCATAATCCTTTGTAGCACCTTGGAACAATTATTCAAATATTTAAATCATATTTTATGTTTACAGCTTTGAAAATATTTTAAGTATTAATATTTAAATGACAGTGTTCAAGAAATAATTCCTAAGTGGGAAGATAATTTCATCTAGCAGCAACCTAACCTTAAAGAAGATTAAAGTCTAAATACAATAATAATGTAATAATAATGTGGGCTGAAAAAGAGTGATGTCCTGTCAGATACATGTTAGTGGCTTCCATTAATATTAAGAGATGACTAAATGAGCATATTTGTACAACCTGGTAAATATTGATAAGCAAGCATAACCCCAAAATATAAAGCAATAGATATATTTATGCATATATTATAATAGTCATACATGCAACAAGTCTTACTGAAAAGAAAATCACACATTTTGAAGTTTAAATATATTTTAGAGATATTTTATTCTCCTACATTTTCTCAATGACTAAACTGATGTTCAGAGTTATTAGGAGTATTGCCAATGGTCACAAATCTAGATCATAACAGAACAAAGAATGTTACCCTCACCCATTCTTCCATTTCTCTTTTGTTTTCTGGCCAGAAAGATCTAGTTTTAAATCCTACATCTACCATCCAATATTTTTGGGACCTTGGACAATTTACCTAAGCCATATAGAACCAAGTTTTCCTTACTTTAAAGGATGAAAAAATATTAGAAGAGTTAATAGATGATTACAATGCATGGTCATATTGTATATAATCAAAATTAGTAGCTATTACTATTACATGTTATTTTTATGACTTTGGTCAGGAGGAGTTAACTATCCTAGGCCCTAGTTTTTATATTTATGATTAGAGAATAAAGCAAGAAGCATGGACTCCTTGGGGTTTCTCTGAAGGGAATACATTTTTATGCAATGCCCTTTGTGTGCATAGCAACTAGAGTTTTAGGAAGTCCTGTCTAAGTATTAGATGACTTAAAAGAAAAAGTCTAATTCAATACTGCTTC
The DNA here is from genome assembly GCF_008728515.1 of Papio anubis. Classification (NCBI taxonomy): domain Eukaryota; kingdom Metazoa; phylum Chordata; class Mammalia; order Primates; family Cercopithecidae; genus Papio; species Papio anubis. The sequence continues at coordinate 77,954,218 of NC_044983.1, forward strand.
AGTCTTTAATATTACTCAAGGGTAGAAAATTTGCAGAAGTATCATTTTTCTTTAGCAGAAAAGCTTAATGAGCAGCAGGTATGCAGATTTGAGACTAGAATTAAACTTCCAGTAAAAAGGCAAAGCCTAAAGAGCACTCTCTTCAAGAGAGAAGGACAGAGGATTCTGGCATTTAAGGTATACAGGTTAAAAGGCACAGAGCATTGACTTAGGTGAATGAAACATACTCAGAGAGAGCAAATGCAACCAGCAAGGAACTTCTCATGTGGGAAATGGCTTAATGATTTTCAGAACACATCTATCTAATATTAAATTTACTCTAATGAGGTATGTTCGATACTGCCATGAGTAAACATTGAAGTTAATTTAGTTCTTTTTTATTATTATTATTTTTTTTTGAGATGGAGTATCACTCTTTTACCCATGATGGAGTGCAGTGGCATGATCTCAGCTCACTGCAACATCCACCTCCTGTGTTCAAGTGATTCTTCTGCCTCAGCCTCCAGAGTAACAAGGATTATAGGCACCTGCTACCATGCCTGGCTAATTTTTGTATTTTTAGTAGAGACGGGGTTTCACCACTTTGGCGGGTTCTTTATTTAACCAAAACTTGTTATCAATACTTAAGTTATGCAGTTATACTAACAAAAAATTAATATATTGATGCAATTTCAATATTTTTGGCGAACTGAAAGAATGATATCTAGCCATAATTATTCCAAAGCTTATAGTCTGTAGGTTTGTATTTTTGAAATCATTATCGGCCAACCAGGTGACTGAAAAGGGACTGGTAAAGGGGCTACAGAAAGCTCTCCACTGTGAACGATTGGTACAATAGTTGAGCAACTTAACTCAGAGATGTCACTCACAAAAGAACACATTATCCCAAATGGAATGGCCCTGTTCTACTCTGTAAGAGCCTGTCCGGTTGCTGCACTTTTCTAAGTCAATGAATGAGAATACTCTCTTAAGTAGAATACAAGCTTAAGGTCTCTGACAAAATAATAGAATACTTAACGAATGTAACATGCTCTGTTTATGTTATTTTTGTTCCAAGATAACATCAAGTGCTATACACTGCCAAATAAGCAAACTTAATATCCTAATCAGGGAAATCAAGGAATACCTTCATGGAAAAAATAACACATACAATGAGAAGCTGGTAAAGACAATAAGGGAATGGAATAGAATGTTCCAAGTAAAGATGACATTATGTGTCACACATTGCATCCCTGAGAAATGGACTGTGCCTGAAGCAGTCTATTAGGAAGTATTTTGGCATTAACATCTGTTGAAGGAAAGAGATAGAAACAGGAATGAGCAGAGGAGAAGTCAAGCTATGATGCCATTGCAACAGAAGCCTCATCCAGTAGTATTGGGGGCTCTGAAGGTACAATGACTCTTCAGATTTGCCCTAAGTTGAGGCTAGAAATCCAAGCTTGTATATGTCTTGTCAATAAGTAATTGGGCACAGATTGTTTTCTGCATCCCACCTGAAAGCTTGAATAGCTTTGGGTGAGGCAATTCCCCTTTCTTATATAACTGAAGGGAGCTGACAGTTGAGATTTATCTCTTGGTGGCAATTGCAGAAGCTGGAATAATAAGTCCTTCATTCCTGTATTGGGATCTGGGCAACACTTAGCATACACCACACCAAGTTTAAAATATTGGAAGTGATTCTGAGACAAAAGAAATCCAGGATCACCGACAAAAAGAGAACCCAAAGGATGGTAGTAAAATATAAGACTAGAAACAACACCTGATGCTAGATCAAAAAGGATAGGAAAAAACGTTTCAGGATTCTGGACTTCAATTTAGAGACAAAGATAAATCACTGGGGCTTTTCAGCACAAGGCAACATGAGTAGACTTGAATTGAAAGATCCCTTTAGCAGCTTTGTGGAGAATAGAGTGGAGAAAGCCAGTAGCAGTTCAGAGCAATAGAAGGAGAAGGAGGAGTCTGGGTAAAGACATGGTGTCCTGGAAGTAACATGTGCATGGGGAAATGGTACAGCTCCATACATGGGTCTGGAATTGATGAGCACTTTTCTAGAGGTTAAGATTTGAGTGTGAAGTCAAGGAAATGGATGTGATGATGGTGGGGGTGAGTAGAGTGTCAGCAATGTAAAGATCCTAGAAAAGAAACCTTAAAGTATTACAACCTTTATTAGCCAGCAAGGGAAAGAGAGGCTGACATATTAGAGAGAAATTGGAGAAGCTGGCCGGAAGAAATCTAACATGGTGTTTCACTGACATTAAGGGCTATGAGCCTTCCAAGAACTAAAGAAAGGGTACCATTGCTATGTGATGCTGAATGATCAAATACAATCAGGAATGAAAAGCATCAATTATATTTGGCAATATCACAAGGGCAATGATTAAGAGGTAAATCAGGGAATGGTAGCTTTAACTGTTTAGTTTTGAGAACTTGGGATTTTTCTTGACTTTTATTTTCTCCATAAAGTTAGCACAGGTAGTCTATTAAGAAAGTAGAGGGAAATGTAAGATTTGAAGCTATGGGAGTTTAGCCAAGAGATTATAATGGCAGCACTCCAAATTGAACATGGCAGACTGTATATACTTGTTTACCTCTATTAGCTTTGTAATACCATGAACATGACAGTAGCAAGAATTTTCATAAAGGCATAAGTCTAGAAAGGCAAAGAGAACCTGAGGGAAGAGGTAAGAAATACTTCTAGTAAAGGTTTGAAATATTTTTTGGGAGAGATGAAAATGAAAAATATTGAAAAGATGAATTACACACATTGGTCAGTATTGTAAAACTAGCTGAAGTTTCTGATGATAAAATTGTAACATTATTGAGCTAGTTATGTTAGGAATATTGCCAGTGGTCACAAATCTAGATTGTAACAGAACAAAGAATGTCACCCATTCTTCCATTTCTCATTTGTTTTCTGGCCAGAAAGCCTAATTTCTTTTTTTCTTTTTCTTTTTTTTTTTTTTGAGAAAGTCTCACTCTGTCGCCCAGGCTGGAGTGCAGTGGCGTGATCTCGGCCCACTGCAAACCACCACCCGGGTTCACCCCATTCTCCTGCCTCAGCCTCCCAAGTAGCTGGGACTACACAGAAAGACCTAGTTTTAAATCCTGTGTCTACCATCCAATATTTTTGGGACCTTGGAAAATTAGTGTATTTATTCATTTGTTTTTGTTTTTTTTAATTTATTTTCTTATTTTTCAATTTTATGGGTACACAGTAGGTGTATATATTTATGGGGTACATGTGATGTTTTGATACAGGGATGCAATGTGTAATAATCACATCAAGGTAATTGGGGTATTCATCACCTCAAGTATTTATCATTTCTTTGTCTTAGGAACATTCCAATTTCACTCTTTTGATTACTTTGAAATGTAGAATAAATTATTACTGACTGTAGTCACCCTGTTGTGCTATAAAATACTAGATCTTACTCATTCTACCTTGCTATATTTTTGTACCCATTAACCATCTCTACTCTCCCTTGCGCCCTGCTACCCTTACCAGACTATCATATTCTTTGTAGTACCTACATCACTTCTCAGCTTAGGTGTAAGCAAAAAGAAAATACTGGTGTTTAGCTGGGTAGAGGCTAACAGAGTATAAAAACTGAGGAGTTTTGATAAGACAATGGTTGGAATGATGGATAAGATAATCAAAACTGTAGAGAAAAGGAATTAAAGAAATGGTATAATTATATTTTGTAGCAGAGACAGCTTCCAAGCTGCAAGTATAGACTGTTGAATCTAATGGTAGCACTTCAAATTGAACATGGCAGATCAAATATGCTTGTTTACCTCTGTTCTCTTTGAGATACCATGAAAATGACAGCAGCAAGAATTTTCATAAACGCATAAGACTAGAAAGGCAAAGAGAACCTCAGAGAAGAAGTGAGCAATACATTTTGGAAAGCTGGTAAGCATAAGATTGAGTGGTAACTTGGCAGACTGAGGAAACTGCAATTATGTCAGCCCCAGGGACAGTGCAAAATCAGGCTGATTCAGGAACGCTGCAAGACTCAGGATTTGGATGTACAAAGTACTTCTAAAAGTAGGACTTTAAAAAGATCAGAAAAGAGGAATATTGGTTAAAATTTATCTGTGTGCTTATGTCATTATCTATATAGATACCATTTATAGACTGTGTCTCTAGACTCCCTACTTTCTGTGATAAGAATATTGTCACTCTATCATACTTTCTGATACCTGTACTTCCTCACTTTTACTTTTCCACATTTCACACTTGCATGCTTATATTTTACATTTATTTATTTATTTATTTATTTATTTATTTATTTATTTATTGTTTTGAGATGGAGTCTCGCTCTGTTGCCCAGTCTACAGTGCAGTGGCGTGATCTTGGCTCATTGCAACCTCCACCTCCCTGGTTCAAGTGATTCTCCTGCCTCAGCCTCCCGAGTAGCCAGGATCACAGGCACCCACCATCATGCCTGGCTAATTTTTTTGCATTTTTTGTAGAGACGGGGTTTTGCCACATTGGCCAGGCTGGTCTCGAACTCCTGACCTCAGGTGATCCACCTGCCTCAAAGTGCTGGGATTACAGGCGTGAGCCACTGCACCTGGCTTTACCTTTATTTTTACATTTAAATTCCACACATTTGATCTGTTAAAAGAAAACCTCAGACTAAATTTGACAGAGTTAAATTGAGCAAAAAAAAAAAAAAAAAAAACAATAAAACACCAAACAAACGATTCGCAAATCGGCCAGCCTCCAGAATCACAGCAGATTCAGAGACACTCCAGGGGTTCCTCGTGTCAGAATAAATTTGTAGACAAAATAAGTAAATGGATGTACAGGAATCGGAAGTGAGGTATAGAAACACCTGGATTGGTTACAAGTTGGTGTTTGTCTTATTTGAACACAGTTTGAACACTCAGAAGTCTATCAGTGGTTGCAGTATGGCCACTGGTATTGGCCAACACTCAGCTATCATTACAGGCACATACTCCTAATTTAGGTTTTCGATCTTGTCTGTCTATTAAGCTAGCCTACGTTTGGCCCACAAGGACTCAAATATAGAAATACGGAGTCTTTCTCAGGTCATGTTTAGTTCGTTTTGACAGTACTTTTATATTACATTGTGACATACAGCATAGTGATTCTGAATGATTTTATAACTCTTCTGAGCTTGGAACCAAATGAAAGAAAGAGGGAGAGAGAGAAAAAAAAAGAGGAGGATTAAATGTCTGCTTTACTGCTAATAAAAGCTGAACTGGAAAATAGGAGGCCAATACTAATTAAATCAGCACAGACTGACCGGAACATGGCAGATCTTCCCTGAAAGGACAGAGACTGCTTCAACATGAGAAAATTGCATAGACAGAGAGAAGAGCAGCCCAAGATGTACCTTCTTAGAAAGTGGAAAAGTGGGGGAATAGGAGAAAGAAAAAAATACTGGGATAAGCATTAGTAATTTCTTTTCTCTTAGGCTCACTTAACAGATAAGTTACAGCGTGGTGAAGAATCTTAGAGTAAATCTTGGAGTGTTTCTTTGTTATTTTTCGTCTTAAAAAGTCAAATGAGAATTCTCATCACCCTATGGCAATGTTAGGAGTAAGAATAAATATCTTTCTAAATAATTATAAAGATCAATGATGTTTATATACTGTGGCCATTTAAATATTGTTTACTGCAGGGTGAAGTAGTGTGAATGTGTTTCTTTTCTTTCTGACATTATCATTTTATTTTATTTTTGTTTCTATTTCTTCTTATTGTTATTTATTTTTTTTCTTTTGCGTTCTCAGAGTCAAACTGACTGATTTCAAATCCAAGCTTCCCTGCTTCCTAGTTGTATGAATTCACTTTCCTGATCTGAAAAAAACTTAGTGATACTAATAGTACATTCTTCATAGGATTATTGTTCTGAGAAATAAGTTAATGTACACAAAATGCCTAACACATAGTAAAGTATTTTCTATGAAAATATTTGCCATATTTTTTCTTTTTCTTTCTTTCTTTTTTTAAATTTTGAAATGGAGTTTCGCTCTTGTTGCCCAGGCTGGAGTGCAATGGCGTGATCTTGGCTCAGGGCAACCTCCACCTCCCTGGTTCAAGCGATTCTCCTTCCTCAGCCTCCCAAGTAGCTGGGATTACAGGCATGCGCCACCATGCCCAGCTAATTTTGTATTTTTAATAGAGACGGGATTTCTCTATGTTGGTCAGACTGGTCTCGAACTCACCAACTCAAGTGATCCGCCCGCCTTGGCCTCCCAAAATGCTGGGATGACGTACTTGAGCCACTGTGCCCGGCCTATATTTTTTTCTTTATTACAGAGTTTTATGTCCTTCAATTTTCTCAAATAATATTATCTAAGTAATATAAATGTAAATAAAAGTTTTTCCCAAAGATTTCTTATGGAATCTTTTATCCTTCTGTCCAAAACTGGATATATTTTTTTAAATGCCTGCAGACCAGTAACCATTCTGGGTTTATATAACCTTCCTTGTATTGAAGTACGTCTTTAATGATACCAGAAGGTAGGTGTGTAAGATAAATTTTTGGAGACTTTGAATTTGGAAAAAGTCCTTATTTTCTTCTTAGTTTAGATTTCTAATGTACTGTTATACTGTAGATTTTCTATTGTTTTCCCTCTGATTTTTTTATTTTATTTTATTTTTTTATTTTTTGAGACGGAGTCTCGCCCTGTCGCCCAGGCTGGAGTGCAGTGGCGAGATCTGGGCTCAATGCAAGCTCCACTTCCCAGGTTCATGCCATTCTCCTGCCTCAGCCTCCCGAGTAGAGTAGCTGGGACTAAAGGCCCCCACCACCACTCCCGGCTTTTTTTTGGGGAGGCCGGGTGCCAGCTCTGTCGCCCAGCCCAGGCTGGAGTGCAGTGGCGATCTCGGCTCACTGCAACTCGCCTCGGGTTCCGCCATTCTCCTGCCTCAGCCTCCTGAGTGGCGGGACTTCCTGGCGCCCACAGCAGCGCCCGGCTAATTTTTGTATTTTTAGTAGAGGCGGGGTTTCACCGTGGTCTCGATCACCAAGTGAGCTTGTGATCCAGCCGCCTCGGCCTCCCCAAAGTGCTGCTGGGATTACGAAGGCGACCACCCGGCGCCCGGCCTTTTTTTTTTTTTTTTTTAGTAAAGATTGAGTTTCACCGTGTTAGCCAGGATGGTCTCCATCTCCTGACCTCGTGATCTGCCCTCCTCAGCCTCCCAAAGTGCTGGGATTACAGGCACCCTCTGGTTTTTAAAGGTATAGCTTTCTTCTGACAGAGATGAGTGGTCTGTTTGCAATCTATTTTGTTTTTTCTTTTCTCTCTAGAACCTTTTATAAATCTTCTTTTTTATCACCAGTAATATAAAATTTCCGGGTTCTTCTTTTTTATCACCGGTAATATAAAATTTCCGGGTGTGGGTAACTAAATTTTTATTCACCCTAATCAACAATTTATCTAATCCTTTTTTTTTTCCTCTCTTAAACTTCAGTAAATCATCTTCTATTATACCCCACTTTCATTTTGTGTTCTTTTTTTCCTTGAACTTCTGTTAGTCAGATAATATATCTCAATTAAAATATTATATATATGAAAATATATATATATAACTAAGCACCTTTATCTCTTTTGATATTTCCTGAACTATCTAGCAATTCCTGGTCATGCCTCCATATATAACATAAGGAAAAGCAAAGGATGATTGTGCTTCATGTATGTGTGGACAGAAGTTTCAACAGACTTCTTTCACTTTGGATAAAGCACGATATTTTACTGAGGCGATTATGTGCAAAAATTTAGAACACTTTATTCTGGTGTTTTAAAATTGGCCTTAGTTTCTCCATACACTTTGTTCCAGTTTTGATTTTAAAAAACTATAATAATCATTGTTTTAGCAGAGACTTAAATTTCTATGGCTTTCCTTTTTCTCCAGAGCTTAGGGGAGTGGTGGCATCATTGCCTCTTTTCTGTTTAAAGGTTCAAGCTTGACCAAGCCATGGCCTGTGGCATGCATGCAGCCCAGAATGACTTTGAATGTGGCCCAACAAAAACTAGTGAATTTTCTGAAAATGTTACAAGATTTATGCATGAACCTTTTTTTTTTTCTCATCAGCTATCGTGAGTGTTAGTGTATTTTATGTGTGGCACAAGACAATTCTTCTTCCAGTGTGGCCCAGGGAAGCAAAAAGACTGGACACCCTTCAAATGAAACCTTCAGATAATACCTCTTTTCATCTCTGTTCCTCACTTTTAACTTTCTGTTTTTGCATTTTTAGTTTTCCTGAATGTGTGCTGGGGGAACTGACTGCCCACCAGAATTCTAGGTGTTTTCTCAAGTGTACTTCACCAGAATTTGTGAAATCTCTTCTCTATTAATGACTTTCATTCTATTTTCTTTATTATAGGGTCATATCGTTGTTTGTATATTTCTTTATAATAACTTTATTACCTCATGAGAGATATAGTGTGAAGATATGTCATCGGTCTGCCATCTTGACCCAGGCCTAAGTTTAGTTTTAAAATGCTCAGGGGAACATGGAACATATATTAGGGTAGAGGAAGGATAGAGAGTCGAAACTAGTTACACACCTCATTCAGGTGAAATGATAGTATCTTGAATTAGATGGCTCCTGTGGAGTTAGGAAAATGCAGACGAACTCAACAGTATTTTGGAAGTGAAATTAACATGACACTATTTACTTTGTGGTAAATAAATCCACATTTACATAGTTCAGATTTTTTTCATTGTTTCAATAGTTCTCCAACTTTTTTTAGAGTGAATAGTTGATTCTAATCTTTTAAATCTCACTTTATAAAGAAGTAGTAATATGTCTTTTATTATTTTTGTTAAAATCTATTATTTTTAACTCTATTTATATTTCTTGAGAATTGTAATCATAAATTCACATAATGTTCAAGGCATTGAGATACACTATATTTGAAAATTATAAATATGTCAGTCTTTATTACCTATACTATTCTATAACTAGAGGTAATTCCTGAACCAATCTAGGCCAGGTCAAGGTAGTGTAAAAAGTCTCAGTCACAATGGGTCTTGGAATACTCTTGGAATGCATTTCATTATTCAGATTCAAATTTATATAGCTGTGATTCAGATTCCCTAAATCCTTGCTTGTTAAATGCCACAAATACAAATATTCCTTGGAAAGATATATGCTTATAAGGCCAGCAAAAGATTTTATAAATACCTCAAATTTGTCTTTACAACCTTGATGAGAACGCATCAGTCCTAGTGACCTGTAATGTGCCACCTCAGAGTATATCAAGTATTAATTTTGCACATTAGGCCTACACTAAACAAATCTTGACAACCTTCTAAAGGGCTCTTCCTGAGTGGAAAGCCTCCACAGATCATATTTTTGCATGAGATTTACAGATAACAACAATAGGGAAGTCATTTAAAATGATAATTTTTGAAAGGATTGAAGACCAAAAGTAGGCCTGATAATAATTATTAAAAGAAAATATCTCCTTTTATTACTTTAGTTTATTAAATGTTGTTGTATTTGGCCCGTCCACATGTGAGTTCCACTTTTATAAAGAAACTCTTAGAGACAGAGGATTTACATCCTGTTAGAGATAGATGTATTCATAAGATTAGCACTGATAGAAGAAAATTGAAGCCAGAGATATAAGAGAAGTGATTCATAAACCCAGCTGCTCGTTAGAACACCTATAGAGTTTCCAATCTTGGACATAGGTTTCAAGGATGAAGTGACTCTCAAAAATTCCCAGGTTGAAAGTCCATAGATGTTTTGGATAAGGTTAAATTTCAAGGCTTGGATAAAACACATTTTAGGATGTGACAAAATGGGATTGGTATTATGTTTGCTGATGATCTTGGAGAAGCTGTGAAAAAGTAGAAGAGGACTTCAGAAAATTCCAAGGGGAACGAAGCATAGAAGAATGTATTGGATATTGTTGTTTGCTGGGTTTCAGTATAAATTATTCAAGCAAAATATTTATAGATATAGAAGAGAGAGAAGTAGTCAATAAGGACCAGAAAGTTTCATTAAAACTTAGATTCATTTTCTTTAATTGTGTGTGTGTATGTGTATATGAAAATTACATTCTCTGATTTCATCAAGTCAGTTGACAGATTTTAGCACATAAGTACATTTATAACCAGTTAATTCACACTTTAATATTGTCGACTAATGAACTGATATCAAAAGAGATAAAGGTGCTTTGTTTTATATATATAGAGAGAGAGAAAGAGAGAGAGACAGAGTCTTCCTCTGTCACCCAGGCTGAAGTGCAGTGGAATGATCACTGCTCACTGCAAGCTCTGCCTCCCAGGTTCATGCCATTCTCCTGCCTCAGTCTCCCAAGTAGCTGGGACTATAGGCGCCCACCACCACTCCCGGCTATTTTTTTTTGTATTTTTTTTTAGTAGAGATGGGGTTTCACCATGTTAGCCAGGATGGTCTTGATCTCCTGACCTCCTGATCCGCCTGCCTCAGCCTCCCAAAGTGTTGGGATTACAGGCTTAGTTATATTTAACAAAACCTTTATCAGTGACCACAGAAAATACATAGATTCATAGTTTTTATATTTCCAAATGTCAAAGTTCGATGAAGAAAATGGATACTATAGTTGTAGAATAATGATAAAAAATGAATGATACTCTAAATCTTAAAAGCACAATTTAATATGATAATGTTAGGTTCTTCTCTTGGGTCTAATAATACAGCTTTTTCAAAAGCAATATAGATGTAAAGAATTGCAATGAGTTTAACAGGAGCATATGTGGGAAAATAGTTAAATGCCCAATTTCAGCATTTTAGCTCATAAGCCTCAGTAGTATGGCACAGATGACAATTATATGTGGAATTCCACCTTTAAGAATAGGAATGTGGAACATGGAACAAGGGTGGATGGCAAACTTGAAGTATTCTTTCCATGTCAGGCCTTATGTAATGTGTTCTCTTCTGGATTAAGAGGAACTCTTCATATTTACATTTATTTCTGAAAAGAGTAAATAAGTTGCTGATAGAAGTGGAAAAATTTAGATTTAGATTCAGAATCATTTTGAGAAATATTTAACTCCTTTAGAGGTTCATGAGTTATATAACTAAATTGTTTTGCATCACTTGCAGGATTGATTAGAAATCTGGGCTGTTTAGTATAAGCACATTTGGTTTAGTAGAGAGCATGGTAGAAGTCTAAAAACGTTTTCTTGAATAATTTTTATGTATATAACTCCTTTCAGCATCACTGCAGTCAACGACTTTAAATTAAGGGAAGTGCTATTTAATAGGAGAGAGAGTTTGGGTCCACGCAAGGAAGAATTTTTCTAACAGTTAATTTTTAAAAATTAATTAATTAATTAATTTTAAATTTTTATTATTTTATTATTTATTTTTGAGACAGTCTTGTTCTGTCATCCAGACTGGAGTGCAGTGGCATGATCTCAGCTCACTGCAACCTCCACCTCCCGGGTTTAAGCAATTCTCCTGCCTCAACCTCCCGAGTAGCTGGGATTACAGGCATATGCCACCATGCCCGGCTAATTTTTATATTTCTTTTGCTGGAGGTGGGGTTTCACCATGTTGGCCGGACTGGTCTCAAACTCCTGACTTTGTGATCTGCCCGCTTCAGCCTCCCAAAGTGCTGGGATTACAGGCGTGAACCACCGTGCCCAGCCCAGTCAATTGTTTTAAATACATAAATGGAAATCTTGGCAAGTAGAGGTTTTTTTTGTTTTTTTTTTTTTTCCCCCACCCCCCCCACTAATGTTCTAAAATATAGGTTGAACTCCTAGTCAAGGATGTCATAGATTTGGAGTTAATTCTAGGTTTAGTTGCTGCTTGTAATATAAACTTTCCAAAGATAGTCGCTATGGAGATACCATAATTTAGTCAGGTATTACCCTTTTTTCTCTGTTTCAACATTATGTCCAAAAAAACATGTTTGAGTAGTTTCTATATTCAATAAGCTTATATGTTACATTTCACTATGTCCTTTTGATAGATTACAAAACTCAGTCTGATAAAATTAAGTGTGTAGTCCACATTCACACAGTTAGTACATGAAAAAGAAAAGATTTGAGCAGGTTTTTCTGGCTTTCAAGTCCATGCTTTTCCCATTAGACAACACTGTCTTACCTCACAACAAATTCCCCTCCTCCCCATACTGATAGAGATTCTAAAAAAAACAAAAACAAAAACAAAAAACAGAGAAACAACCAAGCAAACAAACAATACAGCTCTAGAACTATCTTACATTTCTTTTAAAAATATATCCAACTTTGTTTTTTGTTTGTTTGTTTGTTTTTTGAGACGGAGTCTCACTCTATCGCCAGGCTGGAGTGCAGTGGCACAATCTTGGCTCACTGCAACCTCCGCCTCCCAGGTTCACCCCATTGTCCTGCCTTAGCCTCCCCAGTAGCTGGGACTGCAGGCGCGTGCTACCACACCCAGCTAACTTTCGTATTTTTAGTAGAGACGAGTTTTCACCATGTTGGCCACAATGGCCTCGATCTCTTGACCTCGTGATCTGCCTGCCTCAGCCTCCCAAAGTGCTGGGATTACAGGAGTGAGTCACTGCACCTGGCGCAACTGTTTTTTTTTTAAATTTATATAAATGCAATCTGTATGGTGAGTAAATGGACTATAGAGTCAGCTAGATGGGCCCAAAAATAGAAGAGCAGAGGAGGAAGAGTGATTGAGAGTGTATAGAGCCAGAAGAATAATTGTGCTACCTTTATATATGTTGAGTTTGTGGGGTTGAGTGGGACATTGAGATGAAAAATTATTCACCAAGTGTTAAAAAATACACAAATGAGGCTTAAAATAGAATTGAATACAGCAGATTTGGGACCTCCATTTTCAGGGTATGCATCTGCAATTAGCAAGCAGAGTATAGGAAAACAGAAAAATAATAGGAGCAAATGAAAAAGAATTTACTCAGAAACCAAGAGATAAATCACATTGAGTAATGCTATGGAAAGGTCAAGAAAGAGAGACTGAGAAAAAGCCCTCACAATACCCTTTTAAAAGTTACTTGAGGGATTAAAAAAAAGCAAAACTACTTATCACTTAAAGACTTTTTAGGTTGATGCTTTCATTTTTTTTTCCTCTGAATGACTTTTCAAAAAGTACTTGTAATCATATTTAACATATAATTTTAGTGTTCTAATTTTCCCTATTGTATAGTATGTCATTTATGTAAACAAATTTCCTAAATACATACATAATAGTGGCACAATATTGCATTGAATGAATAAATCATACTTGAAGACTCCCTGAAAATAAACATTTGATGGGCTTTCAATTTTGGCTATAATTGCTGTTTCAATATTATTTTGGCATGTGCTGGTTTTGTCTATTGAAGATTATTCCTTCAGGGAAAAAATTCAGATTCAGATTTATTTTGAGAAATATTTAACTCCATTAGAGGTTCATGATTTATCTCACTAAATTGCTTTGCAAATAGATTGTATCACTTATAATGCCTTGAGCAATGTGCATTGTTACATCTTTAATAACACTTTTACAACGCTAGTGTATCTTACTATTTTAAAATCTTTTTAAAGTTATGCATTGAACACTTTTTAGATTGGGAAAGGGGAGCAGAGAAGTACACTACAGACCCTTTAGATTGGCTACCATAAATTGTTAGGATTCTTTTTTTTTTTTTTTTTTTTTGAGACGGAGTCTCGCTCTGTCCTTCTGTTGCCAGGCTGGAGTTCAGTGGCGCCATCCTAGCTCACTGAAACCTCTGACTCCCTGGTTAAAGCGATTCTCCTGCCTCAGCCTCTGGAGTAGCTGGGATTACAGGCACGCCCCAAAACGGCCAGCTAATTTTTGTCATTTTTAGTAGATTTCACCATGTTGGCCAGGATGGTCTCCATCTTTTGACCTCGTGCCTTGGCCTCCCAAAGTGCTGTGATTACAGGCATAAGTCACAGCGCCCGGCCAATTGTTAGGACTTTTACAGAAGTTAGACTCAAAGTATGTAATTAATAGGAAAAGAAATGTGGACTATAAACACTTTATTTCAATATCTAATAAATTATGTCCCTTTCTCCTGCACTCTGCATCTATTGTATACTTATTTAAAGCTGTATTTTGTTTTATGCATCAAGTAATTGCTGTAGGAAAATACATATCTTTGGAAATTTAGAGGTCAACTTACTGGCGTGTTATTGTGTTTTAGGAAATGGCGGTGGGATCTTAAAGTTAATAACAGTTGTGTAGGCTACAGATAGACCCAAATATTAACATGTGGGGAAAGATTTGTAAATCACTATACAAATTTGGTGTAGCTTACAAAAACATAAGCTGGTATTCATATGTTAGTTGCTATTATGGATAAAAAAGACGATAAGATTCACAAACGGGAAAAATTGAAGAAAAAAGGAGATGAATACTGAAGAACGGAAAGCAATTTTAGGTCATAGGTATTAGCAATTCATATGACTCCACTATTCTAATCTGAGATGTATGTACTTATTGTCTAAGCAAACTCAAAGTTTCAGATTAAACATTAATTATTGATTCTTTGCTTTGCGACCACACTATTGAAATAATATTGGTATTATTGTGTTGGAGGCAAAAAAAATATAGGCTCAAAAATCACCTAAAAACAATCCTGACAGTGATAAAATATTGTTCAGCCCTGACATTTTCCTTAAGGTGATGATTTTCCCCATTCAAATTCCTAAAAATGTGTGATACTGAACAAAGCTAATATATTTATGGATGATTTTACTCAGACATCTTCCATGGACTCTGTTGACAAGAAAAATAGCTTAATAAAATAAAGGGAGGAAGAAAAAGATTGAGGGAGAAAGATACTAAGTGAAAGTAAATCCTAAAAGATTAATCAATGGTTAGATCTAGAGATTTAACTGAAGCTTTTAAATTAGACTTCCTTTAAGCCACTGTCAAACAAAAATGACCATATATAGCATATTGCTTTAATATCAAATGGGCATAAAGCTTTTTTATGTAGTGCTTATGCTATTAGTTTTTATTAATTATCATCTCACGTATACTTTAATTTCTCAGTATAAAAAGTCTTATAAAGGTATTTGTCTTCCGCTGTTGAATTTTATACTGACTCTTCTTATTTTCCTATTCGTTCTTAATGTCAATGGAGATGATTCATTCTGTGTATATATATACACACACACATATATAATACACACACTATATATATATTCTCTAGCTAATGTATGCTTGTGTATATACATTTTTATATATAATTTTCTTTAAATTAGCCTACCAGCACATTTTGAGGAGAAATTAAAAAATAAAACTGCAAGTTTGCATATGAGGCATTGTACTAAACTAATAACTGACATTTATAAAACAAACATGAATTCTTTACCTTTGGAAGCTTGAGTTTCAGTGAAGAATATTTTCCATGGCAGAATTGTTACATACATTACAGATTATTTCAAATTATTATTGATTTTTAATCATTTTTAAATTCCATAAACATATACTAGAAACAATACACTATATGCTAGAACTGAGCTAAGAAACCAAAGTGAAATAAGATGCTGTTTCTGTACTCAAGAAACTTAAGAAATTTGTTTTTATCAAAATAACCACGGAGGAGTTTGCGAGGAGTTTGGAGGCACATGAGATCCTGATCAGCCCTGAACCAGATAAATTGAGATACTTTTCCAGGTCCCATTTTTCCCACTCCAAGGCATCCCTTCTTATTTAAATGTCCACTGCACCCTCCTTACCACATTGTTTCATGCAAAGCCTAATTTTTTGGAAAGACTGGATATTAATAAGAAATTCCTTAGAATGGACTGATGTCATTATATTACTTCTTTAACTTGAAAGGTGGTATCTTAAAAAAGTCATATACTGATGTCAATCTAGGCATTAATTACTACTAGAAAAATGGCTATGGTAATGATGCAGTAAGCTTTAGGGATGGCCTAAAATTGCATCACCTCTAGCCTTTGTAAACACAGCAAGGTAGAAGTGGGCATGTATATTTTTTTCCTGCCTCTTACCCATTCCTTACATTATTTTATATCCTGAGTTCTGGCCTACCTCCAGTTTCCCAGTTAGTGTCAGATTTAGAAAAGACAGCAACACACACACACACACACACACACACGCACACAGCTCAGGAGTTTCTTACAAATTGGGGCAAAGAGTCAAACCCAATGCCTCCATACTATAATATTTTAAATTAACTCTTAAAAATTATAGTGGCTAGGTCAACTGTAT
The DNA here is from genome assembly GCF_008728515.1 of Papio anubis. Taxonomy (NCBI): domain Eukaryota; kingdom Metazoa; phylum Chordata; class Mammalia; order Primates; family Cercopithecidae; genus Papio; species Papio anubis. The sequence continues at coordinate 77,970,399 of NC_044983.1, forward strand.
TCTCTCATGGTTTTCCTCTGACCATGGAAAGAAAATCTAAGATGAATTCTATTTGTATGAAATTATCAGACTTTTAGTTTGATTATCAGACTTTTAGTCTACTGATAAGGTTGACCGCATAGTTGATTCAAATGAAGAAAGTGCTACCAACAGCCATCAAGATGAGCAAGAGACCTAGCTCAAATGAAGGAGCTCCCAGTGGCAAAATCTGGAACAATTTAAGGGAAGAAAAGAAAAGATAGTTTTATTATATTTTTATTTGTGGCCATCACAGAAGAGTATGAATCTACTGACTCAAAGCAAATTTATTATCTTATAATAATGTAAGTCAGAAGTCTGACACAGCTACATCACACATGCCTTTCTAATGGTTCTAGGGAAGAATTCATTTCTTTGCTCTTTTATGTTGTTTTTGTTGATGAAGTTGATGAAATAATTTGGTTCCTTGACATTGAAAGGCCAGGGACCCGATTTTCTTGCTGGTTGTCAGTCAGTGACTGATCTGAACCTGTAGAGGCCAGGCCATTACTTGGCTTCAGCTCCCTTCCTTTATCTTCAAAACCAGCAAAAACAGGTCAAGTCCTCAGGTTGTGTCCTTGTGACCCATCCTTCTTCTTTTATTTTCCACTTTTAGGGACTCCTGTGATTAGACTGCATCTATTGTATAGCCCAAAACAATCTCCCTATCTCCAGGTCTGTCCTTTCCTAAGTTCCATTTGCATAGTACCTCTTTTTTAAAAAACATGTAAGATAACAGGTTCATAGATCACAGGTGAAACCCTGTCTCTACTAAAAATACAAAAATTATCCAGGTATCGTTGCACATGCCTATAATCCCAGCTACTCGGGAGGCTGAGGCGTGAGAATCCCTGGAGCCCTGGAGGTAGAAATTGCAGTGAGCAGAGATCCTACCACTGCACTCCAGCCTGGGTGGCAGAACAAGATTCTGTCTCAAAAATAAAAAGACAAAAAAAGTAATAACGACAGAAGTCATCGTTGCAAGCAAAATTGACTAATGAATGTTAATTTAAGAGCCAAAATTTAAGAAAAAGATATTATTTGATATTAAATGATATTATTTGAATAATTTCAAAGTAATCTTCCCCAACATTTGTGTTGATTGCAAAGAGAAAATGGTAATTTTATAGTGAAGAAACCTTGCAAACATCACCTTAACCAATGAATCAAGATTAGCTTTCCAGCAATAAGATATATTTACACCACGATGTGATGAACTGAGAAGGGCACATCATTTCTGTCATGTTCCTGACAAAAATGCATTACCTCATCCTGATCAGCAGAAGACATCAGACACACCCAAGCTGAGACACTTACCAGTACTCTTCAAACATGTCAAGCCCATGAAATACAAGGAAAGACTAAGGATCTGTCACATACTCGGAGAGACTAGTGAGGCATGAAATAATACATTATAGGATCCCTGATTAGAACCTGAAACAATAAGAAAGCATTAGTGAAAAAATTGGGCCAATACTAGTTTTCTTGTTTTGAAAATTGAACCATTTTTAGGATTTTATAAGAGTAGGGAAGATGGGTAAAGGTGATCTGAGATTTCTCTGTGTACTAATTTTGCTGCTCTTTCCTGTCTAAAATTATTTGGGAAAAAAGTTAACAATAAAAATCTGTGTAGGGTTATGGATAATTTAAGTTTTCTTATTTTTGTTTATCTGTATTTTTCTATCATGAGTATATGTGTATTACTTTTTATTTAAATAAAGTGTTTAAAAGACCAAAAAGGAAGCCTGGCTCAAGCAGGGATACATAATATTCCTGGCACAAATACATCAATATACACGATTTCTAGGGGATTTAGCTCATTAACAGATAATCCCCACAAAGTGCAGGGCCTCATGAAAGACACTTCCAACATTCAGTTGATAGAGGAATATGTATTCATACCAAGATATACAAGGGTATCTTTTAAAGCTGTTTGGTATACTGAAAATAGCACATGTAATCTATTACGTATTGATTGTCAGTTGAACTTTTTCAAATTAGTTAACCTCTGAAGCACCATTTACTCATCAATTATTTAAAATTATCTTTGGTCATGGCTTTTGCAAGGATCAAATGACACAATTCTGGTAAAGTGCTCTGATAGTTGTAACATGTTCTTTTACACATCCATTACTGTTATTGTTTGGTGTCTTCAATTGACAATTGAGCCACAGGGAGATAGGACTCGTTCTGATAACTGATCTGAAAAAAGTTAACTGAACTTAATGCAAAAGCCTATTTTACCCTCACTTAACTGAAATGCGGCTGCAGGGAAGGCTTTGGAGAAGAGAGAGATGAGTGAGCACTTTTCTCTTTTGAGCCTGCACTTAGGATGAAATATGTATGGAAATTAAGTCATTTTCAGTTCATCTTGATTTTTGTTGCTCTCCTCATACCTTCCCGACCTTCGTTTGCCCCTGAGCTTTTTCAGTGCTGAGTGATGATCATGTAGGTAGAAATCATATGGAAAGCATGCCATGCGTGCAGTATGCACAGGGATGCAGGAATTTAATTTTCTTTCAGTGCAAAACAGCCCTGACTGCTTAAGACTGATTTCCCTTTACAGCAAAATCTACAAAAGAGTATTGGGAGAAAAAGTTTTCCACTTTAAATAAATTCTGCTGGTTGTGCTTTACGTGAGGAGATTTATGAAGTTCATTTAAAAAATTGGCTAAGTAAAGGGAGTTTTCAATCTGAAATGAAGACAAACTAAGAAAAAAAAAAACATAAAAATATATGGGGCTCTGACTCATCCTAGCCCATTAGCTCGGCAGTGGTGCACAATACATAATGTTAATGCAGGAGTACAGTTTTAAAACCTGATTAGAGTATAGACTAGGAATTTAAAAAATAATCAAGTGAATCAACATTACAGTACACAACAAAGAGTACTCTTGGAGCAGATGACAATAGAGAGAAGCAGAGAAGACTATCTTGTATTTAATCCCTGATTATCAGGACAAGTGTTTTAAGGAAAGAGATAAAAGGTTAAAGCGCATACATAATGAGAAAATTACATAAAGTTGTGGTCTGGAAAAAAAAAAAAAACCCTTTCATTTTTAACTTAATTCCTAGTTAGGAATAATCTAACAGTCTAATACAAGCATTAATGGAAAGTTAACATAGAGAGCAAATTATTAATTTTTATTTACATTCTTGTCATTTGATTTTAAATTTGTAGTTACAGAGTTCATAACACAGCCCCATTCCAGGAAAGTTAAGTCAAAACATGTTTGTTAAAAATTTTTTTATCTCTTTCTCTTTATTGTGCAGTAGCTATAATAAGGCATTTCCTAACACAGAGGACAGAGGATGATGTAGTACCAATGGATGCATCAGCCTAATATGATTAGCATTTCTTTGCAGGTAATTTATTTTTCCTTCTAAGGGAAAAACATTCCCCATCCTTGTCACATTTCTCAATTTATATAGAGGAAAATGAGTCATTAGGGATGGGTTATTGTCTGTGGATGAAACAGTCCACTCATCTTGTAGTTGTATGCATTTTCCATTTCACATTCTACACATTGCTCTAAGTTACCATGCATTGCCTGAGAAATTAAATGTCTTTCTTCTCACTGAAAAACAAATGCAGAACAGCTCATTTTCCTTTGCTGAGAGGCAGAGCTAGAGCATAGGTATGCAAAGAATTATTCTTAATATAGATAAAAAATATTTCCCTAAAGCATTGAAAATTCCCTTTTAGTCTAAGCATAGTAGCTCTTAAAGAGAGACTTGCACAATCGTTAACACCAACTTATGTAGGAGGTAATTTGAAAAGACTTTTAGAAAGCCTGGGAAGCTAAGACTGTAACACATTTGTTCATTAGCTCTCAGTCTAACTACCACAAAGCCATTCATCCTCACCTTCCTGAACCAATGTTCATATTAAACGGAGGGTGTCCTTCTGCAGACTCTGAGGAACTTGGCCTTGCCAAAACTTAGAGCGCACACAAGGAGCCCTACCATTGAGGTCTAACATCTGCTCTATCAACGAAAAGAGTCATGAAGATATTCTGTATTAATGACTATAAGGACTGAATCTAATAACTACAATTTTAAGTAGGATTTGAAGTTGTAAATGTCAGAAGAACAGAAAATGATGTGTCCAATTGTAGTGCCTACTGTGACTCTAATTGGCAAAGTCATTGATATAACAGGTCATTGTTTATGGAGCTCCTCTGTGGAGAATTAAGAATGACTGAGTACTATGTTTATGACCTAGGTGCTATTTGGGGAAGAAGGAGACAGCACAAGTAGGTCTTTTCTGTAGCAGATTGCATTCGACAAGCTCAAAATTCTAGGTTATTATCTGGGAAAAAAAATCTTTAAAAAAAGTATTCAAGTGATGTGTGTTCATTAAACTTGAGTGTTGACAAAGTGCTCAATTTGTTAAAGGTTCCATTTATACTATGCATCAATTTAGGTTTTAAAATATTTGGCAGATAAGAGACTGCCAGTGGTGGTGGGGAGAGGAGTGCTTACCACACCTGTTCAAGAGAGATCTGGAATATATTAGTTTAAACAAGAAAGTAAAATTATTTAAATTGGTCTTACTTCTTAAGATTGGTCTTTTGGTACAAAGAAACTTGCTACTTGAAATTGTTTCATATAGAAGGTGTACTTTCTATGATGAATGATTGAATATCACATAAAAGTCCTCTACAGTGACAGTTAATTGTTCAAAATATTTCTCTCTTGTTCTTTTGGTATACTTCATTTGACGTTAATCATTTACATTCTTGTTATTTCCCGTGAGAGTAATTGAATCATTTCTTGACTCACTCTTAAATCAATTAAAATTAGATAGTAATTTATTTGAGAAATTATTATAAATACATTTTATATTCTTTCAAGCTAACCAGTTTGTACAATATTCTGTACATCGTTTTTGAACAAAGATTGACATTTTGACTTAAGCGAGTGACAGATTGATACTCTGATGGGTGATAAAACAGCTATCAATTATTTGGAAGAGCAAATTTGAGTTGCTCTTAATGCTCTGTTTCTTGTGTTCCATCAGCACTCACCATATGAATAGGAACAAATGCCAATTTGGCATGCTGAATTGAGGTTCCCAGAGGTATATTTTAGGAATAGTTGATATTGGTATCAACATGTGTCGATGCATGCTTAACTGTGTTTTAAGCATTTCTGGAAACTAATGTTGTCAGTAAACCATATGTTTCCATATCTGAAGTCTATTATATAATAATAGAGCACATTTACTGGATAGTTACTATGTGTTAGGCCCTATTCTATGTTCTTTTGATGGATTAGGTAATTTAATTCTCAAAATAACTTCATGAGAAGGAGGCTGTCTCATCTCTATTTTATAAATGAGGACACTGAGGCACACAATGATTAGGTAATTGTCAAAGCTGCACATCTAATTTAATTGTGAAGCTCAGGTTCAAGAATAACAATCTTGTCCCAGAGCTCAGGTTAGAAAAAAATAAAAGAATTACTGTTTTTATATATTTATTAGTATAATCTGCCAGTAGTAATGTTAGAGTTTTGTGAAATGTATATACAGAAACATTCAGGAAAACACATATAAAGATGACTTACTGAAGTCAACACTGACATTTATTTATGACAATTTTCAGAGAGTACATTCTTATTTAAAATACAGTTGTAGGCCGGGTGCAGTGGCTCATGCCTGTAATCCCAGCACTTTGGAAGGCTGAGGCGGCGGATAACCTGAGGTCATGAGTTCTAGACCAGCCTGGCCAACATGGCAACCCTGTCTCTACTAAAAATACTAAAATTAGCCAGGCATGGTGGCACACACCTGTAATCCCAGCTACTCAGGAGGCTGTGACAGGAGAATTGCTTGAACCCGGGAGGTAGAGGTTACAGTGAGCCAAGATCATGCCACTGCACTCCAGCCTGGGTGACAGAGCAAGACTCCATCCCAAAAATAAATAAATGAAATACAATACAATACAATACAATACAATACAATACAATACAATACAATACAATACAATACAATACAATAATCGTAATCCAGTGTTTTAAGTCACTAAATTAAATCCAATGATTTTTAAATTTGCTTACATTATTATCATTTCATTAAACTTCACTCTCGCTACTCAGGTGTTGTATTAGTCTGTTTTCATGCTGCTGATGAAGACATACCCGAGACTGGGCAATTTACAAAAAGGGGGTTTAATGGAGAACTCACAGTTCCACATGGCTGGGGAAGCCTCACAATCTTGGCAGAGGGCAAAGAGGAGCAAGTCACGTCTTACGTGGGTGGCAGCAGGAAAAGAGATCTTGTACAGGGAAACTCCTGTTCTTTTTGTTTGTTTGTTTTTGTTTTTGTTTTATTATACTGTAAGTTCTGGGGTACATGTGCACAATGTGCAGATTTGTTATATAGGTATACTATACACGTGCCATGGTGGTTTGCTGCACCCATCAACTCATCATCAACATTAGGTATTTCTCCTAATGTTATCTCTCCCCCAGCCCCCAACTCCCCAACAGTCCCCGGTGTGTGATGACCCCCCCCACCCCATGTCCATGTGTTCTCATTGTTCAACTCCTACTTACGAGTGAGAACATGCAGTGTTTGTTTTTCTGTTCTTGTGTTAGTTTGCTGATAATGATGGTTTCTAGCTTCATCTCTGTCCCTGCAAAGGACATGAACTCATCATTTTTATGGCTGCATAGTATTCCATGGTGTATATGTGCCACATTTTCTTTATCCAGTCTACTATTGATGGGCATTTGAGTAGGTTCCAAGTCTTTGCTATTGTGAACAGTGCTGCAATAAACACACGTATGTATGTGTCTTTATAGCAGAATGACTTATAATCCTTTGGGTATATACTCAGTAATGGGATCACCGGGTCAAATGTTATTTCTGGTTCTAGATCCTTGAGGAATCTCCACATTGTCTTCCACAATGGTTGAACTAGTTTACACTCCCACCAACAGTGTAAAAGTGTTCCTATTTCTCCACATCCTCTCCAGCATCTGTTGTTTCCTGACTTTTTAGTGATTGCCATTCTAACTGGTGTGAGATGGTATCTCATTGTGGTTTTTATGTGCATTTCTCTAATGACCAGTGATGATGAACTTTTTTTTCATATTTTTTTTGGCCATGTAAGTGTCTTTTTTTGAGAAGTGTTTGTTCATATCTTTTGCCCACTTTTTGATGGGGTTGTTTTTTTCTTTTACATTTATTAAAGTTCCTTGTAGATTCCTTGTAGAGGATGATGTTACTCCCCATACACCAGAGGATGTATAACCCCCTATGATATTGTTTGTAATTTCCAGGAGTGGAAGAATTATGTTACTCCCCTTATCGCAGGGGGTGTACACCCCAATGCGATATTGTACGTAATATTTAGGTGAGGATAGGATAATGTTAATCTCCGTATCCCAAAGGGTGTACGTCACTCTGCGATATTGTTCGTAATATACAGGGAAAGAGAGGATGATGTTACTCCCCATATCACAGAGGGTGAACACCCCCATGTGATATAGTCTGTAATAACCAGGGGATGAGAGGATGATGTTACTCTTCATATCACAGGGAATACACATGCTACTGCGATATTGTTTATAATATTCAGGGTGGGAGAGGATGATGTCACTCGCCATATCAAAGAGGGGTATACACACCCCTGTGATACCGTTCATAGTATCCACGGGGAAAGGAGATGATGTTACTACCTATATCGCCGGGCGTTTACATCCCTCTGTGATATTGTTCATAATATTCAAGGGGAAAGAAAATGATCTTACTCCCGATGTCGCAGGGGGTGTACACAACCCTGACATATTGTTCATAATATCTGGGGGGAAGAGGGTGATATTACTCCCCATATCACATGTGTTGTACAGCCCCTGTGATATTGTTCATAATATCCAGTGGGGGAGAGGATATTACTCTCAATATTACGGGGAGGGGGAAGGTGGTACACCATTCTGTAATATAGTTCGTAATCTGCAGGGGATGAGAGCATGATATCACTCCCAATATCACAGGGGGTGTACACCGCCCCTCGAGATACTCTCCTAATATTCAATGGGGGAGGCGATGATATTACTGTCAATATCGCAGGTGGTGTAAACCTCTCCTGTGATATTGTTCCTAAAATCCAGAGTGGAGAGGATGATATTACTTCCAATATTGCAGGGGACGTACACCCCTCCTGTGATATTGTTCCTTATATTCCAGGAGAGGGGAGAGGATGATATTACTCCCAATATTGTAGGGAGTGTGCACACTACCGTGATATTGTTCCTAATATTCTGGTAAGGAGAATGATATTACTTCCAATATTGCAGGGGGTGTACACCCCACTTGTGATATTGTCCCTAATACCCCGGGGGGAGAAGATGATAGATGATATTACCCCCAATATCACAGAAGGTGTGCATTTCTCCGTGATATTGTTACTAATTACCATGGTTTGAGAGGATGATATTACTCCCAATGTTGCAAGGGGTGTACACCCCCCCATGATATTTTTCCTAATATCCAGAGGGGGATAGGATGATATCACTCCCAATATAGCAGGTGGTGTACACCCCGACTTGTGATACTGTTTCTAAGGGGAGACAATGATATTACTGTCAATACCGCAGGGGTGTACACACCCTCTGTGACCCTCTGCGATGTTGTTCCTAATACTCAGGTTGGGAGAGGGTGATATTACGCCCAGTATCGCAGAGGGGGTACACCCCGTTTGTGATATTGTTTCAAACACCCGGGGGAGAGGGCAGTATTTATTACTCCCAATATCGCAGGGGGTGTACACCCCTCTGAGATATTGTTCCTAATATCCTGTGGGAAAGAGGATGATATTACTCTCAGTAGTGCAGGGAGTGTACACCCTTCCTGTGATATTGTTTCTAACATGCAGAAAGAAATAGGAGGATATCATTCCCAATAGCTCAGGGGGTGTACAACCCCCTGTGACATTGTTTCCAATATCCATGGGGGAAGAAGATAATATTACTCTGAATATCGCAGGAGGTGTACACACACCCTGTGATATTGTTCCTAATATCCAGGGTGGGAGAGGAATGATATTATTTCCAATATCGCAAAGGCTGTGCACCCTTGCAGTGATATTGTTCCCAATATCCAGGTCAGGAGATGACAATATTACTCCCAATATCGCGGGGAGTGTAAACACCCCCCTGCCCCTTGATATTGTTCTCAATATTCGGGGGGAGGGGAAAGAATGATATTACTCTGAATATCTTAGGGAATGTACACTCCCCTGTGATATTGTTCATAGTATCCAGTGAGGAAGACCATGGGATTATTGGGAATAATGGAATATTATTCCCAATATTGTAGCAAGTGTACAACCCCCCCCCATGATATTTTTCCTAATATCAAAGGAGGAGAGGATGATATTACTCTCTATATCGCAGGGATGTACACCCCACTTGTGATACTGTTAATAATTTCAAGGGTGGGAGACAATAATATTACTGTAAATACTGCAGAGGGTGTACAACGGCCCTGTGATATTGCTCCTAATATCTGGGGGAAGCAAAGATGATATTAATCCCAATGTAGCAGGGGGCGTCCACCCCCTTGGTAGATGTTGTTACCAATACCCAGGAGACGAGAGTGTAATATCATTCCCAATAATGCAGCAGGCGTACCTCCTGTTTGTGATATTCTTCCTAATATCCAGCGGGGGAGAGGATAATAATATTCCCAATATCGTAGGGAGTGTAGGACCCCCTGTGATATTATTCCTAATATACAGTTTTGGATAGGTTGATATTACTTCTAATGTCGCAGGGGTGAACACCTTGCCTGTGATGTTGTTCCTAATAGCCGCTAGGGTGTATCGTGATATTACTCCCAATATCGCAGAGGGTGTAAAAACCCCTATGATATTGTTCCTAGCATCCAGAGGAAGGAAATGATATTACTTCCAATAGCGCAGGGAGTGTACACCCCCGTGTGTTATTTTTCCTACTCTCCAGGAGGGGAAAGGATATTACTCACAATATTGCAGGAGGTGTACAACCCCTGGTGATACTGTTCCTAATACCCAGGGGGTAGAGGATGATATTACTCTCAATATTACTGTTGCTGTACACATCTACTGTAATATTGTTTCTAATATCCAGTGGGGGAGAGGATGATATTACTGTTAATATCGCAGGGGGTGTACACCCTCCCTCTGATATTGTTCCTAATATCCAGAAGGGGAAAGGGTGATATTACTTTCAGTATCGCAGGAGGTGTACAACCACCCCCGTGATATTGTCCCTAATATACAGGGCGGGTGGGGGAGAGGATGATATTACTCCCGATGTCGCAGGGAGTGTACACCCCCTCTGTGATTTTTTTTTAATATTCAGAGGGGAGAGCATGATATTACATACAATATCACATCCCCCTGTGATATTCTTCCTAATATCCAGGAAAGGAGAAGATGATATTACTTTCAATATCGCAGAGATTGTACACATCTCTGTGATCTTGTTTTTAGTACCTGGAGAGAGAGAGGGAGAAGATGATATTACTACCAATATCACAGGCATTGTACACCCCCCCCCCCCGTGATATAGTTTCTAATATTCAGGGAGGGAAGGATGATATTACACTCAGTATTGCAGGGGATGTACACTCACCCTGTGATATCATTCCTAATATCCGGGGGAGAGAAGATGGTGATATTACTTCTGATACCGCAGGGGGGTGTCCACCCACAGACATGTGGGGAGTAATATCACTCTCTTCTACTCCCTGGATATTATGAGTCATATGATAGGGGGGTCTTCACCTCCCGTCATATGGCGAGTAATATCACCCTTCTCAACCCTCCTGGATATTACAAGCCATATGACAGGAGGGTGTCTACACAGCGTGTTTACAATATTAAGAGTAACAACATCTCCCTGTCTGGAAATTTCAGATAATATCACAGGAAGTTGTACAGCACCTGCGATATTGGGAGTAATATCATCCTCTCCTCCCCAGGGATATTAGGAACAACATCACAAAAGGGGTGTACACCTCCTGCGATATTGGGAGTAATATCCTCTTCCCCCGCTGGATATTAGGAACAATATCACAGGGGGTGTACTCCCCTGAGATATTGGGAGTAATGTCATCCTCTCCCGTCCTGGATATTAGGAAAAATATCAAAGGAGAGATGTACACCTCTTGCACTATTGGGAGTGATATTGCCGTTTCCCCCTCCCGGATATTAGGAAAAATATCCAAAAGGGGTGTACACCTCTGCGATATTGGGAGTAATAGCATCCTTTTCTCCTTTGAATATAAGGAAAAATATCACAGAGAGGGTGTACACCCCCTGCGATATTGGGAGTAATATCATCCTCTGCCCACCTGGATATTAGGAACAATATCAAAGGCGGGAGGGTACACCCCCTGCGATATTGGGAATAATATTGTTTTCTGTCCCTCCAACCCCCGGGGTATTAGAAAAACATATAACAAAAGCACAAAAGGGGTGTACAACCCCCTGCGATATTGGGAGTAATATCATCCTCTTTCCTCCCTGCAAGATATTAGGAAAAATATTACAAAAGGGGTGTACACCTGCTGTTATGTTGAAAGTAATATAATCCTCTCTCTCTTTGAATATTAGGAGAAACATCACAAGGGGGATGTACACTTTCGCAATACTGGGAGTAATATCACCCACTGGATATTAGGAACAATATCACAAAAGGAGTGTACACCACCTGCGATTTTGGGAGTAATATCGTCCTCTCCCCCTTTGAATATTAGCAAAAATATCACAGAAGGGCTGTATACTCCCTGCGATATTGGGAGTAATATCATCCTGTCCTCCTTTGAATATTAGGAAAATTATCACAGAGGGGGTGTACACACCCTGCGATATTGGGAGTAATATCATCGTCTTCCCCCCGGATATTAGGAACAATATCAGAGGAGGGTGTACACTCTGTGATACTGAAAATTCTAGTATCCTCTCCGCACCTGGATATTAGGAAAAATATCTGGAGTGAGTGTACATTTCCTGCGATATTGGGAGTAATATTGTCATCTTCCTCCCAAAATATTAGAAACAATATCACGAGCAGTCTATACACCCCCTGCGATATTGGAAGTAATATCATCCTCTCCTTTTGAGAATTTTAGGAACAGTATCACAGGGGGAATGCACATCCTTTGCTATACTGGGAGTAATATCATCATCTCACCCCCTGGATACTAAAACAATGTAATAGTGAGGGCGTACACCTCCTGCGATAATGGGAGTAATATCATTCTTTCCCTTCCTGGATATTAGAAACAATATCACACGGGGGGTGTGCATTCCCTGCGATATTGGGAGTAATATCATCCTCTCACCCTGTGGATAGTACAAACAATATCACAGGGGGGTGTACACACATGGTGTTTACGATATTGGGATTGATATCATCCTCTTTCTGCCTGGATATTGCAAACAGTATCAAAAGGGGAGGTACACTATCTGCAATATTCAGAGTACTATCATCCTCACCCCCCCGGATATTACACAATATCACAGAAGGGTGTACATTCCCTGCGATATTGGGAGTAATATCATTTTCTCCCATTCTGGATATAACGAACTACATCAAAGGGGGGTGCGATACTTGCAATAATATCATCCTTCCTCCCCGTGGATATTACGAACAATATCACAGGAGGGTGTGTCCTCCCTGGGATATTGGAAGTAATATCGTCCTCTTTCTCCATGGATATACAAACAATATCACAGGGGGGTGTACACTCACTGCGATATTGGAAATGTTATCATCCACTTCCCCCGTAGATATTGAGAACAGTATCACAGGGACTGTACAGCCCCTGAGATAGGGAGTAATATCATTCTCCCCCTGACTGGATATTAGGAACAATATCACAGGGGGCTGTACACCCCCTGCGATATTGGGAGTAATATCATCCTCTACCACCCTGAATATCACGAACAATATCACAGGGGGGTGTACACCGCCTGAGGTTTTGGGAGTAATATCGTCCTCTACCACCCTGAATATTATGAACTATATAACAGATAATGTACACACAGAATATTTATGGTATTGGGAATAATATCATCTCACTGCCTGGATATTATGAACAATATTACAGGGAGGTGTACACCCCCGTGATATTGACAGTAATTATCATTCTCTCCCTGCCGGATATTAGGAACAATATCACGGGGGGGTGTACCGCCCTGCTAAATTGGGAGTAATATCATCCTCTCGCCCCTGGATATTACAAACAATATCACAGAAAGGTGTACACCCCCTGCGATATTATTACAAACGTTATCATAGAGAAGTAATATCATTCTCTTCTCCCCTGAATATTACGAACAATATCACAGAGTGGTGTACACACCCTGCGATAGATGGAGTAATATTATCCTTTCTCAACCTGGATATTACGAACATTATCACAGGGAGGCATGCACTTGTGTGTAATATCCTCTCCCCTTCTGAATATTACCAACAATATCACAGGGAAGTCTACACCCTCTGCAATATGAAGAGTAATATCATTTCCTCCAACCCGGATATTACAAACAATATCACAGGAAGGTGTGCCCCCTCCGATATAAGGTGTAATATCATGCTCTCCATACCTGAGTATTACGAACAATATCACAGAGGTGTGTATACCTTCTGCGATATGGGGAGTAATATCATCTTCTCTTCCCCTGGATATTACAAACAATATCACAGACGTTGTACACAGAGGGAGTTTATGGTATCAAAAATAATATAATCTTCCCCCCTCAATATTATGAACATTATCACAGGGGGATGCACCCCCTCCAATAATAAAAGTAATATCTTCTTTCGTGAATATTAAAAACAATACCACAGGGAAATGTACACACCCTGTGATATTGGGAGTAATATCGTCCTCTTCCCCACTGGACATTAAAAACAATATCAAAAAGGATGTACACGCCCTGTGATATTAGGAGTAATATCATCCTCTTTCTTCCTGGATATTACAAGCAATATCACAATTATATTGAGAGTAGTATCATCCTCACCCTACTGGGATATTACGAACAATATCACAGGGGGGTGTACACCTTCTGTGATATTGGGTGCAATATCATACTTCCCCCACTTGGATATTATGAATAATACCACAAGGGGTGTACACCACCTGCGATATAGGAAGTAATGTCATCCTCTCCCACCCCTGCCCCCGGGAATTACCAACAATATCACAGAAGGGTGCACACCCCCTGCGATATAGGGAGTAATATCGTCCTCTGCCCCCTTGGATATTATGAACGGTGTCACAGAGGGGTGTATACCACTTCGATATTGGGGTTAATATCATCCTCTCACCACCTGGATATTAGGAATAATATGACCGAAGGGTGTACACCCCCTGCGACATCGGGAGTAATAACATCCTCTCCCCTCCTGGATATTAGCAACAATATAATAGGTGGGTGTACTCCTCCTGCGATATTGGAAATAATAACATTGTCTCCCACCCCAGGATATTATGAACAATATCACGAGAGGAGTGAACACTACCTGCGACATTGCGAGTAAGATCATACTCTCCACCCCTAAATATTATGAACAATATCACAGAGGGGTGTACAATCCCTACAATATTGGGAGTCACATCATTCTCCCCTCCTCTGAGTTTTAAGAACAATGTCACAAGGTGGTGTACATACCTTGCGATATTGAGAGTAATGACATTTTGTCCACCTCTGGATATTACGGACAATATCACAGAGGGGTGTACACCGCCAGCCATATTTGGAGTAATATCCTCTCCTCTCCTGGATATTACGAACAATATCAAAGGAGGGTGAACACACCCTGCGATATTGCGAGTCATATCATCCTCTGCCATCCTAGATATTACGAACAATATCACAGAGAATGTATACAGAAGGTATTTTCGATATTGGGAGTAATATCCTCTCCCCCTCGGATATTAAAACATTATCGAAGTGCGGTGCACATCCCCTGCGATATGGGGAGTAATATCACCCTCTTCCCTCCCGGATATTACGAGCAATATTGCAGGGCTGTGTACATCACCTGTGATATGTGCAGTAATATAATTTTATCTTCACCTGAATATTACGAACAATGTCGCAGGGGGCTGTACACGCCTGGCAATATGAGGAGTAACATCATCCCCTCCCTCCATGGATATTACAAACAATATCGCCGGGGTGTGTACATCCCCTGCAATATAGGGAGTAACATCATCCTCTCTTCCTCCTCCCCGTGATATGATGAACAATATCGCAGGGAGGTGTAAATGCCTTGCGATATAAATAGTAACACCATCCTCTCCCTCCCTGGTTTTTAGGAACAATATCACAGGGGGTGTACACATGGAGAGTATATACCTTTCTGTGATATTGTTCGTAATATCCAGGGGGGAAGAGTATAATATTACACTTAATATAGAAGGTAGTGTACACCTCCCTGTGATATTGTTCATAATATCCAGAAAAAAGAGGGTGATGTTATTCTCAATATCGAGTGGGGGGTACACCCCACTGTGATATTGTTCAAAATATTCAGGGTAGGAGAGGATGCTATTACTTCGAATATTGCAGGGGGTATACATCCCCCTGTGATATTTTTCATACTTTCCAGGAAGAGAGAGGATGATATTACTTCCAATACTGTACATGGTGTACACTCCCCTGTGATATTGTTCACAATATCCAAAGGGGGAGAGGATAATATTACTCCTAATATTGCTAAGGTTGTACACTCCTCTGTACTGTTGTTCATAATATCCAGGGGAAGAGAGGATTATATTACTCCCAATATCCCAAGGACTGTACACCACTTTGTCATATTGTTCGCAATATCCAGGTGGGGAGAGGATGCTATTACTCAACAATATCGTAGGGTGTGTAAATCTTCTTGTAATATTGTTCCTAATATCCAGAAAGGGAGAAAATATTACTCCCAAATGCGCAAGGGGTGTGTAGCCCCCTGTGATATTGTTCTTAATATCCAGAGAGGGAGAGGATAATATTACTCTGAATATCGCAGGGGGTGTACACCCCCCTGTAATATTGTTCGTAATATCCAGGTTGAGAGATGATGATACTACTCCCAATATCCCATGGGGTGTACACGCCCCGGTGATATCCAGGGATGCAAAGGGTGATAGTAATCCTAATATCGTAAACACGCTGTGTGAACACCCCCCAGTGATATTGTTCGTAATATCCAGAAAGGGGAAGGATAATATTTCCCTCAATATCGCAGAGGTAGTTCACTCCCCTGTGATATTGCTCATAATATCGAGGGGGGAGAGAATGATACTACTTCCAATACTGCAGGAATATACACCCCCCTGTGATGTTGTTCGTAGTGATAAAAGTGGGAGAGGAAGATATTACTCCCAATATCAAGGTGTTGTAAACCCCTTTTTGATATTGTTCGGAATTTCCGGGGAGGAGAGGATGATATTACTTCCAATATCACAGATGATGTACATCCCCCTGTGATGTTGTTTGTTATATCCAGGAAGGGAAAGGATGATATTATTCCCAATATTGCAGGGGGTGAACACCCCCCAGTGATATTTTTTGTAATAAGCAGATGTGGAGGGAGGAAGATACTACTCTCAATTTCGCTGAAGGTGTACACACCCCTGTGATATTGTTTGTAATTTTCAGGGAAGGAGAGAATGATATTACTCCCAATATTGCAAGGGCTGTACGCCCCACCATAATATTGGTTGTACTATCAGGAAGGAAAGAGGATGACATTACTACCAATATTGCAGAGGTTGTACACCCTCCTTTGATATTGTTCATAATATCCAGGGGGTAAGAAGATAATATTACTGCCAATATGAAAGGGGGTGTACATCCCCCCTGTGATACTGGGATTACTCTCAATATCGAACAAGGGGTAGTCACCCCTGTGAAGTTGTTTGTAATATCCAGGGAAAAACAGGATGATATTACTCTTAATGTCTCAGGGAGTGTACACCCTCCTGTGATATTGTTCATAATATCCACAACGGTAGAGAATGATGTCACTCCCAATATCACACGTGGTGTAGACTCCCCCGGTGATATTGTTTGTAATATCCACAGGGAGTGAGGATGATATTACTCCCCATATCGCAGATGGTGTACACCACCCTGTGATATTGTTCATAATATCCAAGGGGAAAGAAGATGATATCACCACGAATATTCCGGTGAGTGTTCACTCACCTGTGATATTGTTCATAATATTCGGGGCGGGGAGAGGATGATGTTATGCCCCACACCCCAGGGGGTGTACACCCCCCTAAGATATTGTTTGTAATTTCCAGGAAGGGAGTGGATGATATTACTTTCCATATCACTGGGGGTGTATACCCCCATGCGATATTGTCCATAATGTTTAGGTGAGGATAGGATAATGTTAATCCTCATATTAAAAAGGGTGTAAACCTCCCTGTGATATTGTTTGTTATATCCAGGGAGGGGGAGGATAATGTTACTCTTTATATCACGGGGAAAGTATACCACCCCCTGCGATATTGTCCGTAATATACAGCGAAAGAGAAGGTGATGTTACTCCCCATATCGCAGTGAGTGTACACCCCCCTGGGATATTTTCCATAATAACCAGGGGGCGAGAGAATGATGTTACTCTTCATATCGCAAGCAACATACATGCCACTGCGATATTGTTCGTAATATCCAGGAAGGGAGAGTATGATGTTACTCCCCATATCAAAGGGGTATACACACCCCTGTTATATAGTTTGTAATATCCACGGTGAAAGGAGATAATGTTACCACCCATATTGCTGGGCATGTACACCCCTCTGCGATATTGTTCGTAATATTCAGGGGGAGAGAAAATAATATTATTCCCGATATTGCAGGGGTGTACACACCCCTGCCATATTCGTAATATCCAGGGGGAGAGGATATTACTCCCCATATTGCAGAGGGTGTACACCCTACTGTGCTATTGTTAATAATGTCCGGGGGTGGAGATGATATTACTCCCAATATGGTAAACATCTTGTGTGTACATCCTCTGTGATACTGTTCGTAATATCTGAGGTGGCAGAGAGAGATATTATGCCCAATATTGCAGGGAGTGCACACTCCCCTGTGATATTGTTTATAATTTTCAGGTGAGGGGAGAGGTTGATATTAATCCCAATATCACAGGAGTGTACAGTCCCCTGTGATATTGTTTATCATTTTCAGGGGGAGAGGATGATATTATTCCCAATATTGCAGGAGTGTACACCCCCCGTGATTTTGTGTGTAATATCCACTGGGGGAGAAAATGATATTACTCCCAATATGGCGGGGGGTTGTCTATCCCCCATGATACTGTTCATAATATCCAGGGGAGTGAGAAGATAATATTACCCTCAATATTGCAGGGGGGTATTACACATTGTCCATAACATCTTGGGGGGAGAGAATGATACTACTCCCCATATCGCAGGAGGTGTACACCTTCCTGTGATATTGTCCGTAACATCCAAGAGGAGAGAGGATGATGTTACTCCACATATTCCAGGGGGTGTACACTCCCCTGCCATATTGTCCGTAATATCAAGAAAGGGAGAGGTTACTCCTCATATCGCAGTGGGGTGTACATATCCATAATATCCAGGATAGGGGGGAGGATGATGTTACTCTCCATATCGCAGAAGGTGTAAACTTTCTGGAAATGTTGTCTGCAATATGCAAAGGGGAGAGGATGATGTTTCTCACTATATCCCAGTGAGTGTACACCCCGCTACGATATAGTTCGTGATATCCATAAGAGGAGAGGATTATGTTACTCCTCATATCGCGGGGGGTGTATGAGATATTGTTTGTAATATCCAGGCGGGGAGAGGATGATGTTAATCCCCATATTGCAAAGGTTGTACACCCCTTCCTGCGATATTGTCCGTATTATCCAGGGAGGGGGAGAATGATGTTACCCCACATATCGCAGGGGATGTACACACCCCTGCGATATTGTTTGTAATATCCACGGGGGAGGACATGATGATACTCCCATATCTCCTGCTATGTACACCCCCCCCGTGATATTGTTCATAATATTCAGTGGGAGAGAAAATGATATTACTCCACATATCGCAGGGGATGTACACACCCCTGCGATATTGTTTGTAATATCCAATGAGAGGATAATATTACTCCCGTATCACAGGGAGTGTACACCCTACTGTGATATTGTTCATAATATCTGGCGAGGAAGATGTTATTACTCCCAATATCGTAAACACACTTTGTGTACATTTTTTTGTAATATTGTTCATAATATCCAGTGTGGCAGAGGATATTACTCCCAATTTCCCAGGGTGTGTACACCCTCCTTTGATATTGTTCATAATATCCAGGGGAGGAGAAGATGATATTACTCTGAATATGGCAGGGGTTGTACAACCCCCTATGATATTGTTCATAATATTCAGGGGATGGGAGAAGATGATAGTACTGACAATATCACAGCAAGTGTAAACTGTCCTGTTATATCATTCATAATTTTCAGGGGCCGGGGAGAGGCGTTTTTTTTTTAAACCATCGGATTGCATGAGACTCATTAACTATCATGAGAACAGTGAAAGGAAGACCCACCCCATAATTCAGTCATCTCGCACTCGGTTCTTCCCATGACATATGGGAATTATGGGAGTTAAAATTCAAGATGAGATTTGGGTGGGGACACAGCCAAACCATATTCGGTGTCAATTTACTTAGGAATTTAATTAAAATTTCTGAATTTAAACCTTAGAGAAAATTTAGAGTTGATAAGAGGCTTCATTAGCAATCATGACAGTAAATTTAATAAGAAAAATACACGTAGCTGATTTTTAATTTGTCCTGACTGCTAAGTGGAGTAAGTTCTGTGAGAAAATATATGAAGATTATTGTGAAAAATAATAGTTAATATAGTCTTTCTGCAAGGATTTAGAATAGAAAATGGGTATTATATTTATTATTTGATGATTTAACAAGATTTGAGGCATCACTATATTCAAGACATTGTTCTCCTTGCTGAAGATATAGCAGTAAACAAAACAGATGAAATATCTTGCTCTCAATTTTATGTTTTATTGTTTATAGAACTATGAAAACTTCTCCAAGAAGGAACAGAAATATAAGTACTTATCGTGGTATACAAGATAACATACATATATATGTAAATAAGGCAGGGTTAAAATATCAGGGAATAGTGGGGCCTATGTGAGCTGAAGTGCTCATACCAGCCCGGAGGTTTGGGGCTTCATTTCCTAAAATCATAGAACCAGCCAACCAAATGTGTCTGCTACTTACAGTGACACAGATTTCACTCTTTTCCTATAATCTCAAAGAGACTTTAAGCAATCTATATTCTAGTCTTTTGTTCATATTTGAATACTTACTACAATGTATGCTTCAAGGGGTCAATCAAAATTAGTATAAATCCTTCTAGGGTTGGGAATCTCAGTCCCTGCCACTCATTCTGCTTGGCCTTTACCTCATACATAAATCTGTCACTTTGAGTTTGCTTGTGTCTGCACAAACTCACATATGTCTGAAACCAAATCACCTCAATATCAACCTCAAAGCAATGAATTAATGAGCATTTCCTAATAATGTTTATGTATTATTCCAAGGATAACCAGAGAAGGGTTAAAATATGTAGATGCATATTTATTAGTCCTGTGCAGGACTAACACTGCTGAAAAATAATAAGTAACTGCTAGAGACTGTAAAAATTAACATAATTTAAAATTAGGATTAAGAGATAACATCTATAAAGTAGGTAGAAATGTTAAGCAGGGTTTATTTTAATGAACAAGTGTACACACCTAATCAAATTAGTTTAGTATCTCCCTACGGTTTATAGTCTAACTCTTTTTCAAAAATTCGTATTATTTCTTTCATATTAATGATTAAAAATATAACATATATGTATGCTTGATTGTTTAATTTTTTGTTGCAAAAATAATGACAGGTTAAGTGTAGGAAATTTAGAGACAGAAAAGCTCACAAAGAAAGACAAAAATTACAAATAAGCCTTTGTCAAGTAATAGCCACTGTTAGTATTTTCTTTATTAAATATTCAATTTGCATGTAGAAGTATTTATGACATATTTTGTGCTGCAAGTACAACACAGGTTTATGAATTGATAATATATAATTTACCATATACTAAAAATGCAGTTGATTTTCTCTGTAACCTTTAGGATTCTTCAGAGTTTATTATTACGCCTCTCTAATAAAAAATACTTAAAATGTTTTAAACTATATGTATTTTAATGCTGCCTAAATAAAGTTGGGAAGTAAATGTATTCAGTTTATTAAAATGATCACTTTTAATGTATTACGTTTTCAAAAAAGAATTTGTCTGTAATATATTTCCTATAATAAATACCCAACAACAATATTTTAAACCAACATTTAATCCTATAATAATGTGATTGAAAAAACCACTACTTAACTCTATTTACAACATATAAGTTACTAAAATAGAGACACTGTTTTGTTTGCAGAAAATAAATAATTTTGAGTTCTCCATTGCATAACAGAAAAATTAAAAATAAAAAACCTGGCTGAATGTTACTGAGTCAAAAGTCCCTCAGTGTGCTATTCAGAATACAAAACGATTTATTATAACTGATGACATTTCCTTATAATTATGCATCTCAAATAATACCAGGGAAAAACAAACTTCCTATTTGTTTTCTAGCTCTTTTCTTGTTGAAATGACTTACTTTCTCTTTATAGTGGATTTTTCAGGTAAATGCTCAATCTTTGCTTATCCCTCCTTCTTTTCCATATAGTACCTGGGAACATGAGGCGCTTATGAAGTCCTTGCAGCAGAGTTGAAAGAGCCTCAGATCTGATTGAAGGTCATTGGAAAACATTCCGGGTCTTCTCTCTCTGGTCTTGAAGGTACAAGTGTTACTATTACTTGTCTGTCTAGTCAAATCTTTCCTTGTCAATGTTGACAGCCTGCCTCTCCCTTTTCTTGTTCTCTGTGACTCTCTCTCTCTTCCCTCAGTCAGGACTCTCCTCACTACTCTTTTCCTGGTGATGCACATTTTACCAAAGCCGGGCTCTCATTTAGTTTCCAGCCTGCCCAGTTCACTTTCAGCCTTTACCCCGATCTGTGTTCTGGACGAGCCAACCAAACAACTCCATCACCAACATATACCTCCTTCTGACTCTTGAGAGGTGGACCCTTTGCCAGGCAATCTTTTCTGTGGCTCTCAGTGGGAACTGTAGCAAAACCCCTAAGCTTTTTAGTTCTCCCTTTTAGGTATCCACTGAATCTCTTCCAGTGGGAAACTTGGCCAGGCCAGGGAGGTTAAGACATGCTTTCATTCCCTTTCTTCTCTCTATAAACTTGTCAAGTCAGGGCCTTTTTCATCTCTTCCTATCCGTCTTTACACACCTCTACTTGCTGAAGTGGCATTTCTCAACTTCTTGGGGGCAATGATGGACTCCATAGAGCAGAGGGAGGGAGACTGATTGATACTTAAGGAATAAAGTGTAACAAAGCATATTATGTCCTTTACATCAACCTGTCATAATATGAATTGATAAAACAAGGCAAGAAATAATTCTAGTTTACCACCCAAATGTTCGTCAATATATCACAATTTCAATAAACTTTCATCTCTTTTAGTTTCATATAGCAAGCTTTTAGTTATCTAAATGGATTGCACATTGCAGAGTATACGTTGCAATATATTGTTTATCCTATTTGTTAATGCCTGCTTATTTTTTGTCTCTGTGTATAAAACACGCATTCTCAGGAGCAGAGATGTTACATATCACAGTAAATCTAAGAACCTTGGCTCCTAAAACAATGTTCAGAGACCATGGACACTCAATTATTTATGGAAGAAGTAAATAAGCTGAGAATATTTGTAGAACCACTCCAACATGAGATTTTTACAGTAAGAAAGAAACATGATTAATCTGGAACTTGTATTCTCCTTCAAAATGTTCTGAATTAATGTATCCTAAAAGAGTGAAAGTAGCCCGTTAACATCCAGCAGGAACCTCCTTCAGAACACTGGAAACCTGAATAAGTTCAACATATAAATGCTAGAAGACATGTCCATCAAGCTATCTTTAAGGTAGCTATTGCTCTGAGACCTTTTATTCATTTGCAAAATTTAACTGTTTATTTAGGTATTCTTCTTGGCTTAAGAACAAGGGCTCAAAAGGAAATTAGTTATTATTATTAATCACGAAAAATTATTTACGTTTATTTGTATTCTTATCCTGATATGGTGACCAATGCATAGTACACAGTGGTTCATAATAACTATAGAACATATATTTCGGAGTTCGTATAACTTTTTTTTTTTTTTAGATGGAGTAAGGCTCTGTCATCCAGGCCTGTGTGCAGTGGCGCGATCTCGGCTCCCTGCAACTTCCACCTCCTGGGTTCAAGTGATTCTCCTGCCTCAGCCTCCTGAGTAGCTGGGATTACAGGTGCGTGCCACTGTGCCTGGCTAATTTTTGTGTTTTTAGTAGAGACAAGGTTTCACCATGTTGGCCAGGCTGGCCGCCAACTCCTGACCTTAAGTGATCTGCCCACCTAGGCCTCCCAAAGTGCTGGGATTACAGGCATGAGCTACCGCACCTGGCCGAGTTCATCTAACATTTTAACACAACTATTTCATTTGTTACTCATTGAAGCTTTCATATTAGTCATCATTCCTTAAATTAAAAAAATAATAATAAAACAAAGAGTAACTGCTACCACACAACTCCTTTGAAGTTGATGAAAGCACACAGTGCAAATATTTTAATGGAAGAGTTGTAATGAATAAAAGAGGAAAGCATGACTAGGCATACTGAAGAAGAGCTGCGGAGTTTGAAAATAGGGTCATTTAAAAAAAAAGCTAATTTTTTTATTTTTTCTCCAAGACGTATTGAAGTATAGTTGTCAAACAAAAATTATATGGATTTATAGGGAACAATGTGATGTTTTGATTACATGTATACATTGTGAAAACATTAAATCAAGCTAATTAGCATATCTATCACCTCATATACTTTTTTGTGGTAAAAACATTTAAGATTTACTCACTCCGCAATCAGGTACAGATAGTCACAATACTGTATGATAGACCTACAAAAAAATTCAACCTGCCTAACTAAAACTTTGTACCCTTTAACTAACATCTTTACATTTACTCCCTACTCCATAGCCCCTGGCAACTACTATTCACTCTGTGCATCTACGAGTTCAATGTTTGCAGATTTCACACATAAGTTAGATCATGCAGTATTTGTCTTTCTGTGTCTAGCATTGCACTTAGCATAATGTCCTCCAGGTTCATCCATATTGTCAGAAATGAAAATATTTCCTTTTTTAAAAGGCTAAATAAATGGAATATTATTTGTCCTCTTAAAGTTTATCTTATTTGTTTATGCCTGCTCATTTTTTGTCTTTGTGTATGAAACATAAATTCTCAAGACCAGAGATTTTTATGCATCATAATGAATCTAAGAACCTTGGCTCCTAAAACAATGTTCAGAGACTATAGACACTCAACTGCTTATGGAGGAAGTGAATCATATATATTTAGATGTGTGTATGTGTGTGTGTGTGTGTATGTGTATTTCTAACTATGATAATAGAAACTTTTATTTTTTAATTTTGTAGGTAGCCAATATATGTAGGATTCAAAGTAAAAAATTCATATAGTATTCAGCAAATATCAAATATTAAAAAATCACATAAAATATGAAATGATACCCTAAGCAAACCTGCACCAGAGCACTGATAAAGGCTAGTAAGTGATTATGTATGTTGATTCTACCATGCTTGTATTACTGACTAACAAGTTCTGTTAGAAGTTGAACATCTACAAAAAGGCAAAGTATATTCCATTCAGGACTCTGTTTTAGAATTTAAAATACATTATAAAGCATATTTTTGTTAATGCATTAAAATAATTCTTAGCTTTTGTTTTTGGACACACAATGTACAAAGATGTAACTGAGAGGGATCGGGACAGAGCTGTAGATGAGCAGTTTTGTATGTTATTAAAGTTACGTTAGTATAAATTCAAATTAAACCAACTATACACACATGAAAACCAGTAATGTAAGAAATAATGGTCAAAAAAAGCAATAAGAAACTATATAGGAAACAAATAGCAAAATGACGGAAGTCACTCGTAATTACTTTAAATATGAATAGATTAAACTCTCCAATCAAAACAGAGAGGTTGGTAGAATGGATTTTAAAAAAGCATGAGCCAATCATATGCTGCCTACCAGAGATGGACTTTAGATCCAAAGAAGAATAGGTTGAAGGTGAAGTTATGGAAAAATACATTCTACGTTAATAGTAACTGAGAAGGCAGGGGTAGCAAATAGCAGCCTAAAGAGGGGAGGAAAAAGATTTCTATTCAAATAATAACCAACAGTCTGTAATGTATGTTACAGACTTTAGGCATGTCAATGAGATGCTAGTCTTTATTCATAGCTTTTTTTAAAGAAAATATTAGTTGCCGGGCGCGGTGGCTCAAGCCTGTAATCCCAGCACTTTGGGAGGCCGAGACGGGCGGATCACGAGGTCAGGAGATCGAGACCATCCTGGCTAACACGGTGAAACCCCGTCTCTACTAAAAAAATACAAAAAAAATAAAACTAGCTGGACGAGGTGGCGGCCGCCTGTAGTCCCAACTACTCGGGAGGCTGAGGCAGGAGAATGGCGTAAACCCGGGAGGCGGAGCTTGCAGTGAGCTGAGATCCGGCCACTGCACTCCAGCCCGGGCGACAGAGCGAGACTCGGTCTCAAAAAAAATAAAAAATAAAAAAAATTAGTTGCTCCATGGTAAGTAAGTTTTCAGAATTTCCCTGTTCTATGTGTGGTGGATGACATTGCATCCTCTTTAGCATTATTTTCCTGGTAGTGTAGCTTTGATCCTCTCTCATAGCAAATCCAAAATAAACATCTATTTTTTGTGTGAGGGAATGTTCTCTCTTTCCACATATGTGCCAGGGAAAACTAAAACATCTTAAGAATGATTCTGAAAGTTAAAGGTATGGAAGTGTTGTGTTTTTCAATTCTTTCATGAAATCATTGACTCCACTGGGCTTCTTCTCTTCTAGATTATAATAACATGCTCTGTCAGCTAAAGACAGATTTGTTGTTAAGTCAGAAATGCATGAATAAATAAAGTATGACTATAAAGATAGAACATTTTATCATGCAAGTATAAGTGGAAGCCTCTGACTTCCAGTGTCACACTATTCTCTGAGGCCCAATAAATGTAGAGAGGTGGAAAAAAAAGAAAAAAGACCAGGGAGAATGATTTATAATAACATATTAGAATGATTTTATATAGATGCTTTGGCCAGACTTGAAGTAATGTGAGAAGTGAGTAGAAATGGATCATATATTTTATTCCATCCAATGCCAACTCAAATGTTCACATTAAGATTGCTTGGGAAAATGCAAAATTGTGGGCTCCGAAGCTACAATAATAATGATCATAGAACTGCCATATTTGAAATATGATTTTAAGTGACATTTTGCCATTAATTTTAGATGTGCTTTATCTTGTTAGCTACATTTTAAACTGTGGCACAAGTATGTATTTTCACTTATAGTCTGAGGTTTAAAATTTTCTTTGTCTTTTATATAGTCAAGTCTTGCTAATCTACACTATTTATGATTAAATTATTTTATATGTTGCTTCATAAAACCTTCTAATTTCAATTTCAATTGTCATTGAAAGTTCTTTTTCTATTTATTGAAGCTAAATTGAGGTGAAAAATTTTAAAAATATCAGCCTGCATGTTGGAAATATTCTTCTAATTAATGCTTATTTTGTGCCCTCATTTTTTGTTAAATATGTGAATATTTATGTGTTTTTTGGTTGGGACATCCTCCTTTGGTTCAAAATATTCCATAGATAAGACATATTTTATGTCGGCTGATAGAGTTTAGCCAGATAAATGGTTTGGCACAGCTTAGCACTTAAGGGATAAAACTCTATGATTTGTGTACCTGAATTCAAATTCCAGCCACACATTTCCTAACTCTGTGGTTTGAGGCATTAATTAATTTCTCAAAACCTTCATTTCCTCATCTGTAACACAGAGATAATTCTACTGAATTCTAAAGTATCATTTAGATACTTATAAGAATATTTAGCATGTGTAAGTACTCAATAATAAAATTTAGCTATTATTAAATGAGTTTCTGAAAGTCAAATCAAGTTGAAACAGTAGTAATAGGCTGGTAGTTTTCCAACTATACCTTATAAAGAAGTAAGTCAATGGAAAATCTCTCAGTTCAAATGGACAAAGATTGTATGTAACAGATGGAAATAAATTAAAGAAGATTGAGTCTCATCCAAGGATTGGGGCTGGTGCACTGATCACTGGGTTTATTCAAATGGTACTCCAATCCCAAACTTGACACTCTTGGTTTTCCCATATAAGCACAAGCTAATCAGTTGAATACAGAGTCACACAAAGGATAAGTTCTGATCTACATAGAGTCATTAATGTGATATCCATCACCAGCCACATTCATAATGAAAATAATGAAGAAGAAAATCTACAGAGTGAAAACGTACCTTAGGACTAGATGTGGAAATCTCAGGAGAGATGTCTTTAGCACCATTACTTTTTTGATGTTGTTTTTATTAGTAGTATTGGTGTATATTCATACAAATGTTATCTTCTTCTTTTTTGAGAACTTGAACATCACGCATGCTTTTGCTATAGATAAAGGAGATAGATGGAATTGATATAAGATTTTTAAAAATCCCTCAGAGTAGCTCATAAACCATTTTTAACCATGCCTCACAACTGGTTTCTCAAAACAGTGTCATAATTGATATCCTACATTTTCTAAATTCTCCTATATGACTGTGGCTAATTCTAATCCAGCCATTAATCTCAAAGTCAGGCATTACAAAGAGACTGTCATACTTAGTTTTCCTCTGTTAAATATCCTTAGGACCTCAAAATAGTTTTTCATCTCTTCTTTGTCCCCAGTTTGGGAATAGACAACTAGTGGTGTTGCTGTTGGGAATTTGTACTCTTCCCATATGTTCAGTAAACTCTTATCATGGGGGTTTTTCAAATGCCTTCCTGAACAAGGGTTATTCTCTCATTGTAAAATGCTTAAGAGTTAACCAAATTTATGGGATAAAGTATAAACATCTTAGCATAGCCAGGAACAGTGGTGTGTGCCTGTTTTCCCAGATGCTAGGTAGGATTCCTTGAGCCCAGGAGTTCAGGTCCTACTTAAGCAACATAGCAAGACCCTGTCTCTAACACAACAAAACAAAACCAAACTCTTTATCATATGAAGCTAAATCATTGTTTATTAATCTCATCCCCATGTATCAACCTCATTTCCAAATATGCTCTTCTTCTTTGTGATTTATTTTTAATTTCCCAAATAGATGCATGGATATTTTAATGACTCTGAGTCTCTTGTCATTCTTCTTTTGATTTGAATGCTTTTCATTGTGCCAGAAATTTTACAGAGATGCCTGAAGCTAGAAACTTCTTTGGCAAGTGGGTAAAAATGGCAGGGATGTGCCAGTTTGGAGTGTCTGCCTTGAGATTAATGAGCAGGTGCAGAATAGTAACTGTCAATTTAAGGTGCTAGTACAGTAAACCAGTTTTTTTCCCCCCCCAATGATTTACTGGTTAATCTGAGGAAATAGTAATCATCTTTTAAGACTCTCTTCATGCTCTGTCTTGGTATCATTTTTTTCTAACATGGTACAACCATCCATAGGATTGGTCACTAGAACATTTGATTCCCAGCCATATTTTAATAGATGTCTCAAAGCACTTCCTTTTGTGTCTTTTTTTTTTTTCTTTTTTTTTGTAGGAAAAGGATGGTTACTTGTTTGATTTCTAGATGTAATCATAAACTTGAGGGTAGGATATTCTATTTTCACCTTTTTATCATGTAGCATGCTATCTGTTATTTCAATTGATAAATAATTTATTTACTTTATAATCTATCATTCCTTTTAAAGACAGATTAATAATCTTAATATTCAATTTCAGTCAAATATTCTCACTGTTCCATTATCTGCTCATATAACTACTAACATATCTTCAGTGGCATCTTATTGTGTGAGGATTAAATGGGAAGCCTTCTCTCTTATATTTTATACCTATTAAACTAATGTCCCAAAGTACTACATGTAGTGCCTTCTTCCCCACTTCATGAACACTGTGTTCTGAGAAAACTGGATTGTTCATTGTTCCTCCAGCATATTTTGTACATTCTCTACCCTTGCCTTTGCTTAGGCTTTCACCTTGGCAAGAATATTCTCCATAACATCTATCGATAAAATCTTCCCTCCACTTAATCCCCACTATCTCTGAGACATCTTCCATATCAATTTAATTCTAAAGACCTACCTTCTTGTTGTTCTCAAAGCCTTTTTCAAAGACATAAATTTAACATATCATGCAATGCCTTGTATTGTTGGTTGTTCATTTTTCTGTCTTTGTGTTCCTCATGTTAACATGTCAATGTAGGGGTGTGTGTTGAAAGTTAGAAATGTACAAGTCTAAAAGAAGATGAACAAACAGCATCTTAATAAAGAATTTGGAAATTCTGAATAGAGTATCAATGGCTGATTGTAATTTGGCTTTGCTATTAATATTATCTTAAAGAAGTGTTTAATAGATGTATATCGGGGGTTAGAATTATTATAATTTACTTTTCAAATCCTCACTAGAGCACTATTTAAGTTTTCTTTGCATGTGAAATTCATTTTTTTTCTAATTGTTATCTCAGTTTCAAGAAGCTAAAAGTATTTTGTCTTTTTAAATCATAGTCTTCAAGGGAAAATGAGAAGAAAGAGCGGAAGAGGGAGAGTGTGTTTGGCTGTGTGTGTGTGTGTGTGTGTGTGTGTTTAATGCTTAAGTATTTTTTTTTTTGCTGAAAAAATCAGATTTAATTCCTCAAAACAGGGGTACAGTTCAAAATCAAAGGTACAATAACAAAATAAATATCTAAATATACCCACAAATATATTTTAAACACCATATTTAATATGACAAAATGAAAATGAAGAAAAAAAGGGATACTACTTTTAAGTAAAGAAAAAATATTTTAGTGGTATGGAGCAGTGTTCAGGTTCACAGTTTTGAAATATGAATGCTAGATGCTTTTGCCATCATGTTGGACTCATATCAGAAACTATACAATATGAATGACATTCAGTATTTAGTAACTAAAAAATGAATAATTGCATAAAGTGAGGATTGGATATACTAGTACACTTTATATTTTATGGGGGCAAAATTGGAATACACAACTTTACTTTTCTCTTTAAATTTAAGAAAGTAGATACACATATGTAACAAACCTACACGTTATCCACATGTACCCTAGAACTTAAAGTATAATAAAAAAAAAAATTAAGAAAGTATAGGGAAAATTCTGAGGAGAATAAAAGACCGTGGAGTAGTTGACCTCAATCTTGGCTGCACGTTAGATTCGCCTTGAATAGGTTAAAAGTAGAGTAGTATTTGGGCATCACCCATGAGGAATTACTGCAGAATCTCTGTGGATAGGGCCCAAATCTGCTACTGTTTTAAACTCCCCCAGATGATTATAATATATTGGCATATTTGAGACCCACCATTTCAGAGAATGAAAGCTTATGAATATGATCTTAAGTCAGAATATTCTGGAAAGATTACTCAAAAGTTTCTGTTTCTTCAAAGATACCATTTCAGGAAGGATAGATGTCCTAAAAGCAGTACTGTCTCACAGCATTAGATGCTGTCATTGTTCTCATGTAGCAGTAGTTGAGGAGATGGCACTGTAGTTTCCTTGTCACAACTCATATAGAAAAAACAGATGTAGACAATTACATATTCTGAAAGACAATGTTTAAATGTCCCAAGTCACTGTAAGAACATTCCCCTCTGCGGTTCTTGACAACAATCACATCCTATTTTTTTTTTTTACCCCACCTTATTGACCTTTACAACTTTCAGGCACATTCTGAAAATGTTTTTTTTTCACCTAACTCATACATTGTAAATTTATTTTAGTTAGGAAATTTTAATTAGACTCTGTAAGTTACTGTGGAATGTAATCTCTGGAAACTACTCCATAGAAAATAGCATAGCACTATTTAATCATGCCTGTGTATTTGATTAAAAGCTTTAGATCTTTATCTTCTTGAAAATAATTAAGTGCAACAAAATTTTGAGAGATGGCATTTGAGAAGCTTTCTTGTTCTCACCCATTTACTTTGCTTATAAAGGGGGAAAACCAGAAAATACAATATTGTATTTTAAATCCTCATCTAATCACTATTGAATCATTGTTGTGATTGCCATCCTATCATTATTTTAGATTCCTGGTTGTATAATATAAGGCTAGGAAAACTATTTTTATAACTTTAATATTTTCAGAAAGTTATCTTTTGTGGAAGAAAAAGAAGGCTGGTCAACATTCCAGGTTTCTACATAATTAAATTTTAGTTCTCCATGTTAAAGAGGACAGGTTCGATTTGGGGAAAACTTTAACATTAATGTTAACTAAGACCAATTATTCCTTGACAGTCTTAGACAAATCAAGCTTCTGAGAGTTGATTTAGTTACTCTTTGAAGTACTACAAGTACCCACCTCATCCTTCTTCAAACTCTTTTTCTCTTTTCCCTCCTCACTTTCCTCCTCTTCCTCCACCTTCTTTTTCTCTCCTCTTCATCATCATTCTTGTTACGCACTGCATTTGTTTGGAATACGTTTCCTTTTATTGCTGAGTAGTGTTTCACTGTACGGATGTACTACAACTTGTTTATCCATTCACTGACGGATGGGCATTGACATTATTTCTATTTCTTGAATATTATGAGCAAAACTGATATATATATAAGATCTAGCTATTCTTCCTGGAGGAGACATGTTCTAGATAAACACCTAGGAGTGAGACAGCTAGATCTTATGGTTAGTGTATGGCTAACTCTTAAAGAAACTAACAAATTGTTTTCCAAAGAGATTGTATTAATTGTATTCTTACCAGCCAATGTAAAGAATGGCAGATGTTCCACATCCTTGCTGGATTTTCTCTTTTTTTTTGCCATTCCAATGGGTGTGCTATGGGATTTTATTGTGATTTTAATTAAATTTTCCTAAAGTCCAATGATGTTGAACTTCTTTTTATACGCTTATATGGCTTTCATATTTCTTCCCATTGAAGTGTGTGTTCAAATATCTGGCCTATTTGATTATTTAACTCATTTAACTGCTTCTTTTTGTTGTTGTTGTTGGGGGGTTTCTTTATAAAATTTATTTATCAGACTTTTCTCAAATATTTTATTCTAGTCTGGTTGCATTTTCACTTTCCTAAAATTATCTGTGAGAAGCAGAAGTTGTTTTCCCCCAACTGTTTTCTTTTTTTTTTTAAATACAGTTTAAATTTCACATATAAGTGTCTGATTTATTTTCATTTTTTAAAATTAATTAATTAATTATTATTATTATACTTTAAGTTCTAGGGTACATGTGCATAACGTGCAGGTTTGTTACATATGTATACTTGTGCCATGTTGGTGTGCTGCACCCATCAACTCGTCAGCACCCATCAACTCGTCATTTACATCAGGTATAACTCCCAATGCAATCCTTCCCCCCTCCCCCCTCCCCATGATAGGCCCCGGTGTGTGATGTTCCCCTTCTCGAGTGCACGTGATCTCATTGTTCAGTTCCCACCTATGAGTGAGAACATGCGGTGTTTGGTTTTCTGTTCTTGTGATAGTTTGCTAAGAATGATGGTTTCCAGCTGCATCCATGTCCCTACAAAGGACACAAACTCATCCTTTTTTATGGCTGCATAGTATTCCATGGTGTATATGTGCCACATTTTCTTAATCCAATCTGTCACTGATGGACATTTGGGTTGATTCCAAGTCTTTGCTATTGTGAATAGTGCCGCAATAAACATATGTGTGCATGTGTCTTTATAGCAGCATGATTTATCATCCTTTGGGTATATACCCAGTAATGGGATGACTGGGTCATATGGTACATCTAGTTCTAGATCTTTGAGGAATCGCCATACTGTTTTCCATAATGGTTGAACTAGTTTACAATCCCACCAACAGTGTAAAAGTTGGCCCATCATGACTACATAACTAACATTTTAGAAATTTTCTGAATTTCAAACATTTTATCTTGTTTTCAGTTTAAACATCCCTATCTGTATTTCCTTCAGAAAATAGTGTGACCTTGTATCATGCTAACCATTTTTAAAGTGCACAATTAATAATTGCTTGATTGTTTCACTTCTTCTCTGTTCTGACAGCTTCATTTCAGAAGCCAAGTAGTGTCACTACTTACTTCAACAAAAATGTATTGAGCAATTATTTTAGCTCCAATGCTAGGTGCTATAGATGCAAAACAGAAGGAAATAGATAATCCTTAGTACAAAGGTAAAATAATATTTAGAGCAATATCTAGAGGCTAATTTAAAAATGTTTATAAAGTATGCAAATACAGAGGAAGAAGTCCCTAACTGCAACTACAAAGGTAAAAAATTCCCACAGAGATAGCTTAGTTGAATCTTGAACAAGTCAAAATGATACCTCAGGGTATCATAGCAATGGAAGAGGAGAATGTCAAGAAATGAAAGATGTTAGGTAAGAACATAACCTTAAATTCAGCTGTAAGCACTGAACTTTACCTCATAAGCAACTAGGAGAAATTATTTGGACTCAAGCAGGGGAATACAAAACCATATTTGCATTTTCAAAAGACATATGAAAGATGAACAGTGATGAGATTGAATTGAGAAAGAATTTAAAGTAGTCTTTGTAATTTAAAAAGGGTACGAGGTTCTTAAAATTTTGAAAATAGGTACTTTGTGAAGTTGAATCTAGAGCAAGAGTCACATGGAGATACTCCCACTTAAAGTTTGAATCATTTTAATCATTGGTGTTATCATTCATATGCTTAAAATATTTAATAAAATTAATCTTTAGCACTGTCCCTCTCCCACAAAAGGAGGCCTCCAGGTCCTATAGAAAGTATTATTTCAATGTTAAATGAATACATTTCTTATAAGCCTATATAAATCTATACATGTGTTGGGAACTTTATTTCTCTTTCTGACATTCTACCATGGGCCCCCAAAATGGATATATATTTTTTTCTTTGTGTGAAGACATTCTATCCCCAACAGTCATATTTACCACAATTAATATCTTTAAAAGGCTGTATTTAACCCAGAAAAATTTAAACCTTGGATCTAAAAGTATTTTTCAGAAATTATTTGCTTCTTTATAAATGCCAGAAGACAGGAATTTGTCATTGATAATGAGAACAAGGAGAGGACTGTAATAAGATATATTTTGGAAAGGATAGCTTTGGGTGAAGTGTTGATGTAGCTGAGGTGAAACCAAAGGAGATATTAGCTTAGCTTGAATGCTAAGTAGGAGAAGAAAGTGAAACTATGGAAAGTATCATCTTCAGACCCAAAAGAGAAAGGCTCCTGCCCTGGGTTCCATGCATTATAGGGTTACCTGCTTTGGTCCCACTGCGGCCAGACTCTGTCCTTTGGGACAGGGAATCCACAGGTCAAGAAAATGATTACTCTCTAAGTCTGTGTGACTTTCTTTGCATATGTCTTACTGAGAGGACTTCCTTAAGCCCGATATTATCGGCCAAGGAGTTTTTCTTTGTGAAAGGTGTGAATAGAGCATATAGGAAGTGCATATAGGAAGTTTTGCAAACATGTCAATAAGGTACCTCATGGTATGGAATAGATCTGAGTGAGAAGACAATAGGAGGGAGTTGGCTCCACCATCTGGCATAAATTGTGTCACCCTTCAGGTTATTTATTTGCTTATTTATTTATTTTTGAGACAGTGTCTCACCCTGTCACCCAGACTGGAAGGCAGTGGCGTGACCTTGGCTCACTGTAACCTCCGTCTGCCAGGCTCAAATGATTCTTCTGCCTCAGCCAGGTGCACACCACTACTACCCAGCTATTTTTTATTTTTTATTTTTATTTTTTGTATTTTTAGTACAGACAGGGTTTCACCATATTGGCCAGGCTGGTCTTGAACTTCTGACTTCAAATGATCCATCCGCCTTGGGCTCTCAAAGTGCTGAGATTACAGGTGTGAGCCACCGTGCCCAGCCCCTTCAGGTTATTTTGAAGTCATTTTAACAAAGTAAATTTAGAGAACATATTTGATGTAACAGATTGGTAACTTGATATATAACTTCAATATTTAAATATATTGAGCATGGGCTTTTTTTTGGTTTGTTTTCTTAATCTCTTACCTTGCATCCTAAAATATGAGAGGCAGATGTATGGGGAAAACAGAAAACACACTTTTTTACTATGCAATTTGTTTCTGTATGCTTTCACTGTAGTCAGAGAGTATAATTAGAATAATGAAATCAGGACAAACTGCTAGAATGAGAAAGTTGAAACTGAAGGAGGCCTTAGATTCTTTGCCCCTAATCTTAAAAGTAAGGCAACTGAGGTCATGAGTTTTGTCTCAAATCATCCAGAAAGGAAGTGGCAGAGCCAAGATAAAACCTAGATATATATGCAGCTTTATATTTCTCTTTGCAATTAAAAAAATAATGTGTTGGCCGGGCGCAGTGGCTCACACCTGTACTCTCAGCACTTTGGGAGGCCGAGGCAGGCAGATCACGAGGTCAGGAGTTTGAGACCAGCCTGGCCAACATGGTGAACCCCCATCTCTACTGAAAATACAAAAATTAGCCAGGAATGGTG
The DNA here is from genome assembly GCF_008728515.1 of Papio anubis. Taxonomy (NCBI): domain Eukaryota; kingdom Metazoa; phylum Chordata; class Mammalia; order Primates; family Cercopithecidae; genus Papio; species Papio anubis. Next base: position 78,006,157 of record NC_044983.1, read on the forward strand.
GCATGCACCTGAAATCCCAGCTACTCAGGTGGCTGAGGCAGGAGAATCGCTTGAAACCTGAAAGTGGAGGTTTCAGTGAGCTGAGATCAGGCCACTGCACTCCAGCCTGGGCAACAAGAGCGACAGTTCATCTCAAAAAAAAAAAAAAAGTATTTATTTTATATAAGAAGATTTTTTTTAAATTGCAAATGACTCTTCCTTAGGTCTTATCAAACGTTCAGAATATCAAAATCATGTCAGTGCATGTTGTAAAGTTTAGACTCACTGGCTTGTTTTCCAGTTGCATCTTTAATTTTGTAAATAACCAATGTTATTAGTATTAGAGCATAAATATAAAATTTTACTGTATGTATGACCACACCAAATAGCTTTTAGCACACATATCCAAGTTTTACAAAGCTGCTCAACCTATAACTTCAATATAGTTTCGTATGTGATCTCTTTGAATTCTTTGAGGAAGGCAAATGAGCCAGACAAACAAGAAAGGAGGTAAAGTAAATGTTCCCAGAGTCAAGGAATTAAGTATGCTATTTACAGAATGATTTTTTTTATATATTTATTCCTCTGTTGAGTTCATGTATACTCCACTAATTTCCACACATAATCAATGTAATTGAGAACTGATTTTAACAAATTGATTTTAAATCAAAGAAGTTTAGATTTCTTTCCATCAGTATTAGCTTTTTATTTTATTAAATACCCTATCTTTGTTTTTATTGAAAATAGAAAGCAGCAGTTGGGCAAAATCTTTGAAAAAAAATTTTTTTCTATCATGTCATGAACAAATGGCTCATGGTAATGTAAATACAGATAGAAAATAAGAAAACCAGTCACTAACTCCAATTGGTGGTAGCTATACTGGTTTGATAAAGGCCTGCAAATCAAGCCAATTCTTAAACCCTGGGTTAGTGAGCTAAGTGGGGTCATTCATTGATTGGAGTAACTGATCAAGAGGTAGGCGGGTGGGGCGGGAGAAAAGTGGTTACTCTCACCAATTCTGGAGGCCTGACTGATTCCATTGATAAAACAGTAGAGACTGCAACCCATTGAAAGGCAGAGAACCAACTTGCCATTAGTATGTCAGCAATGACTCTCAGGAATCATAACAGAAATTAGACATAGTTCATTAATTTGATTTTAGGTAAAGAGCTTTCCTAGAGGTTAAGGCAAAACTTATCATGTTATATGTCCTCGTGAGAAGTTACTTCATTGCTATGACATCAATCTATCAGCAGCCATTTCTTGTGACCCATGCATGTTTAGATGCACAGTACAAAAAAAATAGAAAGTTAGAGGAAAAGTCACCAAACAATGCAAAATGTTCAAATATCACCAGAATATGAGATGTTGTGTCAGATTAAACATGGCTACAAATTCTTTGACATATCTCCTATCAAAAACAGTTGCCCTCAATCAGTAAAATTGTTACAGCTAATTGTTGCATGTAATTTTTAAAGTATAGAAGTTTTTAAAAGTTCAGACAGCTTTCTCAGAAAACACAAAAATATTAAAAGTACATTCAGAAACTGATAAAGATCAAAACATGAAATAGACAGTGAAACTTTTGATATACCCTCAAAGATTTTAATTGACTGAGTGCTTACATAAGATATTAATTAGGTGACTTTTATTTTTATTTATATATATATATATATATATATATTTTGAGATGGAGTCTCAGTCTGTCACCCAGGCTGGAGTGCAGTGGCACGATCTCAGCTCACTTGAACCTCCATCTTCTGGGTTCAAGTGATTCTCCTGCCTCAGCCTCCCAAGTAGTTGGGATTACAGGTGTGAGCCATCACGTCTGGCTAATTTTTGTATTTTTAGTAGAGACAGGGTTTCGTCATGTTGGCCAGGCTGATCTTGAACTCCTGGGCTCAAGTGATCCACCTACCTCGGCCTCCTAAAGTGCTAGGATTACAGGCATGCGCCATCCCGCTGCCTAGGTGAGGACTTTTTATTACTTCAAGAGAACATAGTTACAATTAAACAACCTTTCAATTTCAGGATGGCTTATTCAGACTATTTGCAATTATGCCTGAAAGGGTCACCTTTACTTATCCACTAAATGAAAGATGCTCATACATCATCCCTGCCACTGTTTCACAGTTTTATCTTGGAAATTAATCAAATGAAATTGGTCCCTAAAGACACACACAAATTGCAGATGGAAAGTTTAAGATTTCATGGTCTAGGTATAGTTAAGAAAAAACAGATATAACATCTACTTGAAAGATTCTTATGGTAAATTCATTTGGAATGTTTACTCATCAAAACCCAAGAGTTTTTGCCATGAGGTAGGCTGGCCGGAGGAGGAAAGTATGCTCTAGCAAGAGCAAATGATACTGCTGGCCAGGCAGAACGGGCAACCTTGGTCGCTACACGTAATTGTACAAACTGTGCTCTGCACACAGCTTAGAGTTGAAAGTAGGGTAAAACCTGTTTGTGCTTTGCTTGTCGATGTGCACACAAAAGCATAGTCTCATCCCCTCCCTTCCCTCCCTCTCCATCCCCCCACTACGAAGACACAGAGATGTCTTTTTCTTGTAGGTCTGCTTAAAAGAGATGCCTTTTTCTAAATATCACAAAGGTGGCATTTTACTGGCAATGTCCCCATACCTGAGTGTTCCCAATCACTGTGTCCAAAAGACACAGTGAAACTTACGGCGTTTTTAGACTGATCTAAACTAAAGCAAATAGATGGTGGCAGTTTGTAAGGTAGAAGCACTTGAAATGAGTTGAGTTTAGAATTAGTTCCTTGAAGCTTTGTGTATCTTAAAGTTAGTCTAGTCAGCAGCTTGATATTCCTAAACTGAGATAAGATTAAACTTTAAGTAGCAAGGGATAAGCAGGAGCTACTTTGAGGATTGGCAACCAAAATTGCTAAGAGGTTTAGAGCAGGATGGGTCACAAATCCCAGCAGAAATGATGGCAAACGTGGTATCCTGAGACTAATATAGCATGACTAGGTTCTCAGTTACTCAGAGACAAGGTGGGGCTGAGTCTGTGAGTTGCTTGTCTTAAACGAGACATTAAAAAGTAGATGAATATTAGAGCTGAGCTAAGATTTCTTGTGCTATTTTCCTTTAATCTCTGCCTCTGTATGCCATAAGAGTAGGAATTTATTATCCCTAAATTGTAATAATTGTTTACTAAAAATATTAGCCAATACCAATTTATAGCGTTTTCCATGCCCCAAGGACTATGTTAAGTACTTTATGGGTTTTATCTCATTTCCTAGTCACTTTGTCTCTAGGAGGTCAGTAATATTTTTTCCTGTTTTCTAATTTAGAGATCTGATTGCGGTTTAGAGACATTAATTCACTATATACAGATACACAGAAGTAGCAAAGCAGAGATGAACTCAAGACTAATGTGTTTTTGTTTGTTTGTTTGTTTGAGACGAAATTTCGCTCTGTCACCCAGGCTGGAGTGCAGTGGAATGATCTCAGCTAAGTGCAATCTCCGCCTCCTGGGTTCAAGCGATTCTTCTGTCTCAGCCTCCTGAGTAGCTGGGACTACAGCTGTGCACCACCATGCACAGTTAATTTTTTGGATTTTTAGTAGAGACGGGGTTTCACCATGTTAGCCAGACTGGTCTCGAACTCCTGATCTTGTGATCTTCCTGCCTTGGCCTCCCAAAGTGCTGGCATTACAGGCATGAGCCACTGTGCCTGGCCAAGACTAATGATTTTTAAAATGTCAATCATTATGCTAAGTCACCTCTTCTCTATGATTAGAGGTATTTTGGTGAAAAGATCAAACCACAGTAAGTATTGGGAATCTTGTTCAATGATTCTACATTGCATACATTATAAATATTGGACAAGTTCATATCTTAGTTTGGATTATCTGAGGAACCGACAAGGACTCAAGTTCACATGGTTTAACTGTATGGTGATCCCAGGAAATAATATGGGAAAATAATATAGGAAAGTGCAGAAGCCAGTAAAGGGTGTGTTATCAAGCAAGTTATACCTATGGATTACTGGAGTTTAATCCCACTGGAGAACTCAGGGAGTCAGTGTAAGAAATATTCTGCATGTGGGGTAAGAGAGCTGCATTAGTCACTCATCAACTTTCATTAGGCACTGGTTGGGCATATTTCCAGGAATCATCACTTCCCCTGCTGTTCTAGCTTGTCATGAGCAGGTAAAGCAGGCTCACGAAGCCAGAGAAAGCCCTCAGTGTGAGAGCTGAAATTTGGGCCACATGCACGGAGATTGTACCATTTGAAATGTCAATAGTAAATACTGCAATTAATATCCATGTCTCTTACTTCTTATGTGAAGATTTTCCTGATTAGCTTCTGAAATATGTAATCTTTTTCTTCTAAAGGTCTGTAGTATTTTATTTTTACCATTCTCATAAAATGCATAATTTACTGATATGATTTTGTTATCGTTTTTGTACAATGTTGAGCTCTTGAAAAAAATGAAAATGACTTAAAAGTAGGTAAATAAATCATGTATAAATCATATATATGTCACCGACATGGCTTTGTGTCTTATACTTTTTAGTCCTTTAATATATATTGTTTATCTTCCCTTAGTCCCCTTTTTAAAAAATGTATTTGGAAATATAAGCCAAGGTTAAAACAAAAAACAAACAAACAAAAAACTCTTCAATTCTTATACTGTATTCTGCACTGGAAAATGTCATACCTTTTTGGGGTTTTGTCTAGCCTTTTACTTAGATGACTACCAAATGGTTTCACACTCTGAATTCATATATGAGAATCAGACTTTCATTATTGTTCAGCATCTGTCTTTTAAAACTTTTAAACTTACCATTATCTAAAATCAGATTGGTCAACTCATCTGAACTCTGCTGGATGTGTTACTCAACTTACCACTTTTCTCCACCCTTCTCTGTGTCTTGGGAGGTTGATATGTGAAAAACAAAACAAACAAAAAACCCCCAAAACTCTACATAAATTAAATATAAATTAAATTAAATACAGTTTGAGCAAGGAATGAAAAACATGACTCATTAATCAAGCAGTACTGAGAATTAGGAGAGGTTCAGAAAGTTCCAGCCAGCAATGTGGGCAGGCAGTATTTATAGAAAAAAAAAGTTAGCAATGTAAAGAAACAGCTTGATTGGATACAGCTCAGCATTTCTCTTATTTGGGCATGGTGTGATGAGGCATTTGCCTTATATGGGCATAGTCTAATCAGCTGGTAGCCTGTGACTGGCTGAAGCTTTGGTGCTGTGATTGGCTGAGACCCAGCTACTTGTTACAAGAAAGTATTTTAAGTTAGGCTTCATTTTGTTTGTATAGTAAATTGGGTTTTACTTAACTGCATATGGAGGCAAGTTTAGGTCAAAGTCATTTTAACTTAACAATTTCCCACTTTTTGTCAGCCTCTCAATTTTGAGAAATTAACCAAAACCTTGAATATAACACCACTCTCTGTTACGAGTCATAATGGGCTTGTTTGGTCTCAGTATGGAATTCAGAATTCACAACATCAAGTCAGTTGGACAATTTTTTATACTTTTGGTATTTTCTTTATTCCACTCTTAGTGAGACCATTTGACATATAATGGATGGCTGCATACAAACATTTAAGACTCTTGAGAGGATACAGCACACCAGGGATATTATTATGATGGTTTTCAGCAGGATAACACAAGAGACTAAAGTATAGTCCTTAACAGGAGCTCCCACAAATCAAAATGATCAAAATAAAGTATATCAAATATGAGCTGGACAAGGAAGGTACTTGTTTTATGTAAGTAGCAGGTTTGTTGATTTCTTGAAAATGATTTTCTACTATACAAGATGTATTTATCCAAGTGCAGCAGGAGGTGTTAGTTCTTGCACACACTTACCTTTGTTCAGCCAACAGAGAATCCAAAGAAATCTTTTCATCTAAAACAACTTTAGCAAGAGAATTTTAGGAAGTTTGTTGGGAAACTAGAGTCTTTGCAGTAGAGTTAACTATAGTAGCTTATGTTTGAGACAGATTTCTAATCATAAGTTTATTTAAATTTTTGCCAAACTGAGAAAGGAGCATTTTACTATAAGGTGCACATTTAGAGTGATTTATACCTGCTGGAAAATTATCTTTATTCCATAATGCACATTAAAATGTGTAGACCTAAATTTTTACAAAATTGTGGCGTTCTCAACTCTCAACATTCTGTTTCGAATTGTGTATGGAGTGACAGTAGTACCATTAAAATCCCTAATCCACATTGGCCTTTTATTTTGCACCACATTGGCCTTTTATTTTGTACTTATTGAGGCATGGAGTTGTCCACATATATGGTGGGTTGTTAAATCCTTCACAGATAAAAATATATCTTAGATACATTCTGAATATATCCTAGGGCAGACTGTTCCCTATGGGATGCTTTGGACATTAGGGTGTCTTCAGTAGGAAAGCATTAGTAATATTTGTCTGTAGCTCCATTATAGAATCATTGTGTTGTTGAAGGCTACCAACAATTAAAGAATAGGGTTATACATTTGTCTACAATTGTCAAATTATCTTTCTTTTGGTTTTTAATTCAATTTCTGACACAATTTAACTATAAAGCCTCACTATAAATTTTGCTTACACTTAGAATTAAGGAATACAAGTACATTAATCTAAATACCTAACCATATAGAAAGGACCACATGTGCAACTTGAAAAAATAAGCATATTTGGAATATTGGTAATATTTGTTACAGGGCGCACCAGAGAACTCTAAAATCTTGTAGGAGTTTACATTTAACGTGACATACCATGTTATATTAAGGATGTATAATAAGTGTTCATCCATTTAAGTTCTCTGCAAAGGCTATCAATAATGAAATCTTCAATATCATATTACTATGCCATGTATAAACAGAAAAGAAACACAGAAAAAGAGAAAATGAAGACATTATAAAAATGTTTACATTGGTTCTAAGGAATTGAAGAGCATTTGTTTTGCCTAACACTTATATTTCTTATCTTTACAGATATTTATCATCCTAGAGCAATTGTTCTTACTTTTGACTGCATATCAAAGTCAAATGGGGAGAGTTTGTTGTGTTTGTTATTGGTTTTGAATTTCTATTTTGAAACTTTTTTTTTCAGAGTTTTAGTCTCAAATACATTAATAAAGAAAATAAATAAGAGGAATCCAATAAGGTCCACCAAGAATAAGGTCCACCAAGAATCCACAACTATTCATTTACCTAGATCTATCCAGCAATATAGTTTTGAAATACATCAAATAAAAACATACAGAATTATGAACAGAAAAGGATTAATCCACAACCATATATAAAACAAATAAAGTATTACAATCAAAAACTTTACGTACATGTCCAATAGATGAATCTAGCTGTGTTTGTCTGTTTTTAATTGTGATTTCATGTCACTGTTGCCAGAAATTTGGATTAAATAGATATAAAATGGGATCTAATATCTATAATTTTAAAAAGATCTTCTAGTGTACGTGTACAGCATGGTTTGGGAATCCGTGCTCTGTTACGAGTCCTTAAAAGCCTATGTGCTGAAAGTTGCTTACAATCTGACCAAGAAATCTTAGTTACCTACTCAGTTAAATGATGTTGGGCTATGGAGATGGTGACTATAGTCTCTTTTATTTGCTTAAGTTTTAAAGGTATACATATGAAAGCAAAGTGAGAAGATTTGGCTTATAACTAGGCACTCCGAAAGATTTTGTGTGAATTTAACATTGTTCAAAGGTTGAGTGTTATCTTGTTGTTGCTGATTCTTGAGTGTTGATTGTATTGAATAATAAGGAGGATGTATAATAAGTGTACAAAATGGCAGCCTCAAGTTCTAGCTAGATTGTTGGAATAAACAGACCAGGAACTATTTCCTGGCATGACACTCTAGAAAATTTTGAGAACCATGGGAAATAATGCCCCCTATTTGCAGGGTTTGAGAGAGAATATGTATAAATAACTGGCTCAGAGTAGATGATGAAATTGTCATTTCTTCTACAGAAATCTCTAATCTAGTTAGTGAGACACACACAGAAACATGAAATAGTTTCTTATAACATAGTCAGGGGTCAGTGAAGGGTTTGTCATTGCATTACAGCCAGCCTGTCCTTACACCTCAGTTTCTCACATCTATGTAGGGGAGATAATCACAAAAGGCTGACTTCAACAATAGATTTTCCTACTGTTTCTATGGCAACGACATGAAAACAATCATAATACTCTACTTCCATCCTTAATGCAATTTAGTCAGCAACATTTGCTGAACACCCAGTGTGTGCAGAGAAATACAATGGAAAGCTATGGAAATAAGAATTTTTATTGTCATAAGTGGAAACTGGGAGAAAATAACTTTCTCTATAATGTGTCTCTGAAACCAAAATAAAGTCAGCCTCATTATTTGACATTGGGATTTCCAGACTTACCTTAATGTATAAGTGCTTCTTTGTGAACTTCTGCACAAATAAAATTACCAAGGTTGGAGTGAAATGTGTCCTCTATACTGAAAATTATTTCAGAAAGTTGAGACGATAGCTGAGCACTACTCTACTAATATTAGCAGATTTCTCTTTAGAATTTTGTCTCGGTAACTTATAAACAACTTTTTCTCTTAATACAGACATAGGTAAAAGTTGTTTTCCCAAGATTTTGCCTTCTTTTAGAGAATGTGAAGTTACTGGGGAATGTAAGGTTAAATAGAAACTATGTCATCAAATAATGGCAAACAAGTAAAACAGTTATGGACTTTCTCATAAAAGCAAGCTAACTATTGACCCGTTAAATGGATTCAACAGAACATTAAATAAGAAACTCAAGGCCGGGTGCGGTGGCTCACGCCTGTAATCCCAACACTTTGGGAAGCCAAGGTGGGTGGATTGCCTGAGGTCAGGAGTTCGAGACCTGTCTGGCCAACATGGTGAAACCCCGTCTCTACTAACAATACAAAAAAAAAAAAAAAAAAAGCCAGGTGTGGTCCCAGCTACTCAGGAGGCTGAGGCAGGGGAGTGCTTGAACCAGGGAGGTGGAGGTTGGAGTGAGTCAAGATCATGCCACTGCACTCTAGCCTGGGTGACAGAACGAGACTCCATCTCAAAAAAAAAAAAAAAAAAAAAAATCAATATTATGAAATATGCATGTAACTTTAGAGAAAAATAATTGATATTTTAACAGACCCCAATTAAGATATATTTACATATAGGAGGAAAAAAACTCAAAACATATTTATTCTACTTAGGCACAGCTGTATATGTCCAGTCCATAACAGGTTAGGACAATTATCCAGGCGTCTCCCACTGTCCTTTATATCACTTGATAAGTGATGTTTTTGCCTTAATACTCATCTCTTTAACACAGCATTTTCCAAAGCAACTTTCCACTGAGATTTATTTCACTCAGATTATTTTTACACAGATGATGTTATGTTCATTTATCGATCAGTATATTGCTCAACTATCTTAAACCAGGAGAAGGGGTGAGTACTATGATATGGCATACTTATCATGACCATGATGTGACATACTGATATGTGGTTATTTAAGCCATTTGGATACTTGCATTTATTCAATTTTAAATGACTTTTTTTTTTGTAATAAACAATTAGTAGAAGTTCTTTATATCAAAAATAGAAAATATGATGAGCAAAGTAAGACTATTAAAATAATGCCTATATTAATACCATAGGACATTAATTACTGATGTCCAGGTATATATGTTTTTTGCTTTTATTTTATTGTTAAAATTAAAAATTTTGAAATGTTTACATAATTGAGAATTTCAAAAAAGATTTCATTTTTCATAATTTTTACATGATTTTCAACCTCCCATTATATTTACTAATTTCTCATAATCATCTTTGCATGTTGTTATTAACTGAATTAAGTCCCCCCACCACCCACCAAATTCATGCATTAAAGCCTTAACATGCAATTTGACTATATTTGGAGATACGGTCTTTAAAAAGGTAATAAACAGTAAATGAGCTCATAAAGAAGGGGCCCTGATCCAATAGGAATGGTGTCCTTAAAAAAAGAAAGAGGCCTCTCTGTCTATGTGCACACACAGGGAAAGGCCATTTGAGAACAAAGCAAGAAGGTATCCTCAAGCTGAAGTGAGAGGCCTCATCAGTAACCAACCCTGCAGACACCTTGATCTTAAAAATCTGGCTTCCAGACTGTGAGAAAATAAATTTCTATTGGTTAAGCCACCCAGATTGTGGTATTTTGTTAGGGAAGCCCAAGTTGACTGATATACACATAAGCAAATGTTTTTCCATAGTGACATTTTAATCACTACAGCATATTATCTGTGTATCATAATTTATTTTTACTTTCTTATTATTGGATATTTCAATACTTAAATATACTTACATTGTAATATTTGTTTTCATAAAAAATCCCAGAAATATTTCTAAATGTAAAGCAAGCACATTTCTAATGCCTTTGACCCGTAGTAGTAATAGTCAGTCCAATTTATGTTTCCTTAAGTTGTGTCAGAGGATGATCATTTTACAACATTGCCACAACAAAGGAATTTTATTTTGTAGAAATCTCTATAAAACTGGTAGTCAAAAATATATCTAGTATATATTTTATTCAATTTCAATTTTTTGATTTGGAGTAAATTAAACTTATTAGTGTTTTATTTATTTATTTAATTTAATTTATTATTAGAGACCATGTCTCCTTCCATCTCCCAGGCTGAGTATAGTAGCCTGAATGTGGCTCACTGTAGCCTCGTACTCCAGGCTCCAGCCTGTAGAGACAGTCTTGCTGTTACTTAGGCTGGTTTCAAACTCCTGGGCTCAGGTAATCCTCCCACCTTGGCCTCCCAAAGTGCTGGGAGTATAGGTATCAGTCGCTGTGCGAAGCCTTTGTCTTTTCATGTTTCTACTTTGTGACTTGCCTATGCATATCCTTACAGGTATTCATCTTTAAAATTACATGAAAAATATGTTTGTAAATATCTAGTTATTTTTCTATTGTAAAAGAGATTATTGTGAATGGTACTGATTTCAGTGACATGAGAAATCAGATTATCTGTGATGAGTGAAGCATTGGGTGGTGGTGAAGATACAGAGCATAGGAAAGTTTTGGTTTTCATATCACCATTCCCTTATGCTTTTTATTCTAACTTCTGCTTCTCATAAAAATGTTCACTTCCTCTGCTGGTCCCTTAAGTAGTAGTATTCCCCTGGAGAGAATCCTCATTTTACACACTCTGGTTAGACAACATTCTACATTCATGTGCTGATTAATATTTCAACTCTGCTATTTCTTTCTTTCTTTTTTTTTTTTTTGTTTTTTTTGTTTTTTTTAGACAGAGTCTCTCTCTGTTGCCCAGGCTGGAGTGCAGTGGTGAGATCTCAGCTCACTGCAAGCTCTGCCTCCGGGGTTCAAGCCATTCTCCTGCCTCAGCCTCCTGAGTAGCTGGGACTACAGGCACCACCACCACGCCCAGCTAATATTTTGTATTTTTAGTAGAGACGGGGTGTCACTGTGTTAGCCAGGATGGTCTCGATCTCCTGACCTCGTGATCCACCCGCCTCGGCCTCCCAAAGTGCTGTGATTACAGGTGTGAGCCACCGTGCCCACACCAACTCTACAATTTCTTATAACCATCTGACCCCAATTAGTTTCTTCTGATTTCTCCCAAAGAATGACCTTATCATCTACTTAGGTTCTTATATCAACAACATAGATGCGATCTTAGATTCACTTACCTTTAGGTTACAACATCTAATGAACCTATATTAGTCTGTTCTCATGCTGCTAATGAAGACATACCTGATACTGGGTAATTTACAAAGGAAAGAGGTTTAATGGACTCACAGTGCCACATGGCTGGGGAGGTCTCACAATCATGGCAGAAGGTGAATGAGGAGCAAAGTCACTTCTTACATGACACCAGGCAAGAAAGCATGAACAGGGGAACTTCCCTTTATAAAACCATCAGGTCTCATGAGACTTATTCACTACCACAAGAACAGTATGGGGGAATCCGCCCCCATGATTCAGTTATCTCCACCTGGCCCTGCCATTGATATGTGGGGATTATTACAATTCAAGGTGAGATTTGGATGGGGACACAACCAAACCAAATCAGAGACAATACTTTGATTATGTCAACAAACATTTATTTGTGTGCTACTCTACTGCAGACACTGTTCTAGACTCATGGGATACAGCAGAAACAAAACTATGTCCTTGTTTTTATAGAGCTTATATTTTATATATGTATTTGGTTCTAGTCAGAAGACAGAAATGAACATAAAACATTCAACTGAAAGAATTAAATTGCAACAGATGACCAACTGGTAGAGGTAATGAGAATCCTAAAGAATACAATAATTGCATGTATAGGGAGCGGCCATTATTTCTATGGCTGACAAAACATAACAAAGGAAGTAAAAAGGTTGAAAAGACTCCTCTTACTCAAAGGCTGAGATTTAGGAAAGGGTATAAATGACTCAGAAGTGGAAACCACCTACTGGAGAATGATGTGCTCAGAAGTCCCCCATTGAAATATCAGCAAAACTTAGGATGCCTTCCGCTGGTGTACCACCAAGACTTACTGAGAGGGTGTTCACTGGGGATCTGGTAAGTCTTGTTGGCAAACGAATTAGGGTGCTGTTAGGAACTGCTAGGGCACTGTTGGGACCTCCTCCCTCTACCCAGATTATCAAGAACCTTATGGTAGGAATGGGTGCCACTGGGTGTCCTGCATACCAGTGCAGCTAAGGCGTAAAGAAATCACATGTCAGTTCTGCTACCTGCATGTTGTTTGTCCTTCTCTTCCTCATGGAATGTCTTTATACCTCCAGCTTCTCATCTATAAACTACTGACTTTAACAATTTCTAAAAAGACCTATTGTAAGAAATTAAAACCATAGACTATAAGCACTCAAAAATTACTGTCTTCCCTCCCCTCACATTTTTTTCCTTTAATTATAGAATGAAAACTTGTCTGCTAATATAGAAATTTCAGGTAATAGTGTTCCATCCCAAATCATGAAATATGTCCTCACTTGCTCACATTATTTTCTATGATTTATTAAAATTGATTTTCTCCATGTAGGTTTGCTATATTCTTGGTTAAGCTAATTCCCAGGTTTTTAATGGATTTTGTGGTTCTAACAAATTTTGCCTTACTATTATTTTGATATTATTATATTTTTATATTGTTTAATGCTGATGTAGATAAATCTTGTTATTTTATAATGGGTGTTTTTTAATACTTCTGTATGATCTTAAGGCGGTAATGTATAGGGAAAGAAAGAGAGGAAAGAGAGATATCAGGTTTAGTCAAGCTCCTTTACATCTCTCTGCCTCAATTTTCTCACCTATAATACAGAAATATTAATAGTACCTTCTTTTACTAAGATAGCAGTGATGAGTATATAAATCATACATAGTAAATTTTCAAGACTGTGATTCACACTAATACAATAAATAAGAACTATTATTACTGTTATCACTTCACTATTGTTGCTTAATATTAAGAATTAAGACAAATAAATTCTGTTATTGCTGTAAAATAAAGTTAACCTTATAGAAGTTAAAATTTTGAAAAGTTGTGTTGAAAGAAGAACAAATCACTATTCATCACTGTTGGCAGATTGCTCCTTTGAGGACTGACATATTATTTCAAATGACAGCTTAATCCAGAAACATGACTTAGCTGGGCTTAGTGGCTTATGCCTGTAATCTCAGTTACACAGGAGGTTGAGGCAGGAGAATCGCTTGAACCCGGAAGGCAGAGGTTGCAGTGAGCCAAGATTGCACCACAACACTCCAGCCTGGGTGACAAAGCAAGACTCTGTCAAAAAAAACCAAAAAAAAACCATAAATATAACTCAAAATTCTACATTTTTAGATCATTCTGAGTTGTGGAGGTTAAGTGAGTGAAAATTCTCTTTCTTTTAATCAGAAGGAAATGGTTAAAATAGATTGAGATCCTCTCATTATTTGTGAAAGTCAATGGCTTGTAAACTAGGTAACGTTATTTTGTTTTGCAAAGTTCACCATTCGCTTAAAGCTCCTCCAAACACTCTGCAAACCTTGTATGTCATTACTTTACTAATTTTAATGGCCAGTTGATGATTTCTAAATAAAATTTAGAATAAAATTATCATTGACAATAATTTATTTTTTTTCTTCTTTGAAGTCAGAATCTTTTACAGTGACTTCAGTGTTAGGAATTAGCTTGAAAACCTGAAATGACATATCAGATTCTAAAAATGCCTACTTAACAATATATTCAACTGTGGAGTTTTTTTTTTTTTTAACAATTTCACATTTTTTTTTCTTAAATAATTTCATGTCAGTGACCACCACTCCAAACTCAGGGCAAATTAGGTATGATAGGAAAGAATATCAAGCAGTTGGTAGTTTAAAACTTCATTACCTATATTTAAAGAAACTTCTTGGCCTCTAAGACTGTGAGAATGAATAAAATTAGAGGATTCTAGAAATATTTTTGTACATGAAATGTGGCAAAGAGCCCCTGTCAAAGACTTATAATAGAAATGCATAAATCAGCATAAGCATGATCATTATACACTTCTCTGAACCCCTCTAATACTCAAGTTGTTCAGGAGTGTTGGGAATGAGGGTGAAAAGGTGACTATAAGTGAAGGCAATACTAGTATTGAGAAGAGCTTTTGTGTACTCAGAATTTACAGCATACAATAACCCACCTTCAAACTCTTTGAACTCAAATATTTGACATGATACTTAAAATTATTCAAATAAAATTCATACTGAATAATGTTTAAAGGACAAAAAGGAAGTATGCTTAGGAAGAACCTACTCTAAACAGGGGACACATAAGATTCTAATTAATTTAACAATGGAATATGATCTATATGTTAAGGTAAATACTGTGCACATGGTGTGGTTAACAAATAGCAACAGTAAAATATGTATTATTTGTAATTGAAATGAAAGACCTATATATTATGTGAATTTTCTACTCCAACATTAAAATTTATAACAAATGTGCTCTTGCTCTCTGACAGTGTGTTCTTTTTAGCTGGTAAGTATATGCCTGGTTTTTGTCATTGTCTTTAGCAAAAGCTTAATACATTGAAATACTTAACTATGCAAGCTCTCCATCAAAGAAACACTTATATAATGGAACCTAAACCCACACTTTTGAAATTGAATTGAATTGTGTTTAATAAGTACATTTACAAAAATGTGATTTTTTTTCTGTGATGACAATATTGGGTAAAGGCAAATACAGGGTAAATAAGCATGCTTAAATAATCTTCCCTGAAATTAAAACTGCAAACTATGTATTACTTGAAAATACGACTACATATTTTCCAGAGCAAGTGTAATAGTGCTCTCAGAAACTACAAGCTATCTGAAACACAGTCTTTCCTAGTTCTTTTCTAAAATAGATATTAATGGAATACAATAAGTTGCTAATGGGCTATTGAACAACAGGATAGAAAGGAAGCTAGATCAGACTAGGGTTATATATGCCAATTAGCAAGTTGTTAAAGTAGCCAAACAGAGCAACACTGGTTGTTGCAAGCATCAATCTAAGAAGCAGTAAAACAGGATTCAACTCTGAAATAAGCCACACCTGATTTTCTGCCTAATAGGAGATTTCAGGTTGTTCAATCAACTTGTAATTATCATGACATATGGCAGAAAACTTTTCCATTAAAAAAATGAAAAGAGAGTCTGAACATAATTGCCTTACTAGAATTTGTCTAGAAAATCTAAACAGAGTCCCAAGTGAAGAATAAAACATGACCATTAGAGAGAGTGAAAGGAGTTTCAGAACATTTCAAACTCTACATTTTGTGGAGCAATAAAAACTCAGAGAAGAGCTGGCTAACTTCATCTTTGCATATGAACTATGACCAATGATTCACTGTGAAAACAATGTGAAAGTAAATTTACAATTTAGCTCAGGGTCTGATTAGTATGGTATAAATGAGACAAACAATATACAATAAATTTTATGGACAGTTAAGTTTTAGTTCTCATGGTGTAAATCACAGGTTGGCTCCCATTATAGATAGATATATTGTTGGGATGATAAAAACAGTGAAGTAAAAAAGTCTTATCCCACTTTAAGTATCTGAGCTTCAGAAGAAAGAGAAACACAGTGGGAGAGATAACGAGTGGTGATAGGAACAGAAAAGAACTAATCCCAGTGCCAAAAATAAAAGGAAGAATCAAAGCAAAGCCACCTGTGTGACCTTTTGAACAATCCCAGGGTGAAATGAATCAATCCAACTTCCAATTTGTGGCTGAGCGGTAGAAATAGATCTAGAAAAATCAAAGAGGATTGGTTAGGGGAGGAGGGTGGGGGAACCTGCTGGGTAGTTGTTTGATCAAGCTCAGCTTTGCTCCATCAGATGAGAAAAATCAAATGTTTTACTGTGCCTTGGCAGAACTTTTCTGGATTTTAATTCTGCTGGAATGCACATGTTCATTTTGGCTAGGAGTTGAGTCAGAAAGACTATATTACCTAATGTATTTAATCTGTATTTAACAAACATTCAACTCAATTCTTTTCAATGATCTGAAGAGCTAGAATTTAGAATTGATGTTTAGCAAATAAAGTCAAAAAATTAAAAGTTGACACAGATATACTTGCTAAGTTTGAAGACAGATAAACCTTCAAAGCCTTAATAAGCCTTTATGAAACCATTTAACAGAAAAACACAGTAGAATCCTTTCAATGTTAGGTTTTATTACAATTTCTAATCCCCCCCGTTCTCCACTCTCCTCAGAGGAAACTAATATTTCAGCACAAAATTTGTATGTCTATAAATCTTCTGAATTTAGTAAAAATTTACCTTTTAGTAAACCTGCAAGCACATAATAAAGCACATTTCCAAAGCTGATAGCGATAGACAGCTCAAGATAATTTCACTCATTATTGTGTGTCATTAAATATTATAGTGTTCTCACTTATGAGTAGGAGCTAAGCTATGAGAATGCAAATAGTAATACAATGGACTTTTAGGACTCAGGGGAAGAATGGGAAGTGGTGAGAGATGAAAGGTTACATAATGGGTACAGGGTACCCTTCTCAGGTGATGGGTGCACCAAAATCTGAGAAATCACCACTAAAGAACTTACCCATGTAACTAAAAACCACCTGTATCCCCAAAAACTATTGAAATAAAAATACATAAATAATAAATAAATAAATACTATAGTGTGGTAAGAGATTTCTTTTCATTATTTTCAGTAAAGTTTTTATCCAAAGATGCACATTCGTGAGAGAAACCTTCTCTTTCAGAATTTTCTCAAGATTTACAGACTGCTTAGTGTATAAAAGGCATGTAAATTGGATTGCCAAAAACATTTTTTAATAACAGTGTGGGCATTTAAGTGGGAAGAAAACAAGAAGAGAATAATAATTACTTTTGAACAAAGACATTCATTTTGATCATGTGTCCATAGAAGAGATTTTGAGATTCAGAATCTCTATAAAGTAACTACTTATCTTTTTCAAGGGTGATCTTCATATGCACTAGAGAAATAGTGTAAATGTTTACACTCACTGTTTAAGTTTAAACTTCAGCACTCAACAATTGATCATAATTAAGAATAATATCAAGACAATGAAGATGCTGTACCTATGCATTTATAATTGTTGAATGTTATTGTTCAGTTAACTTGGTGGGAGAATAATGTCAATACTGGTGATATTTTCATTAGATAGTTTTTACTTGTAAATGAATGTTACGAGATAAATGGATCTGCAATCAGGTATCAGCTCTGCCAGCGTCTAGTTGCATAAGCTTGAGAAAGTTACTACGTTGCAGAGTTTTAGTTGTTTCATCTACAAAATGAAGACGTAAAAAATTAATGAGTAACAAAACTCAAAGCCTTAGGCATACTAAGCACACACTAATATTTAGTTATTATTAATGTTATTTTTATGCAATCACAATCACAAATAGTGGTATATATATCAACTAATTGAAGTACAATGCATATTATTAGATATCACAGAGAAGCCATACATCTCATTATCAACCATTTTAGGACCATTGATAATAACTAATACTGATGAGAAGAACAATTTTCTTTACTTTACTTGGACAAGTATTTACACAATGTTGTAGCTAGTTGAGGCATTCAGAGTTAATGTCAACCCATGAAAAATAGCAGAGCTTTATTTAATTGACGAGTGCATACTAATTTGAAGTGCTTCATTAGAAGAACTTTGGTAAATTATTTGCAAGAACAGCAGGATTTCTCATGCATAAACTTAATGAACTAACGAACAAACACATTGATATGATTATTAATGAGATGCTTTTCTAAGAATTCTTCAGTTACTTGTCTACAGAACATTCAGAAGATTTTAGTGAATTTGCTCAGATTGATTTTACTTGTCAAGAGTGGCACATACAAAATGTAAAAAAAATGTGATTGGCATGAGTATATTTTACATTAGTTCCTGTAAATGATAATATTTGTAAAAAACATGATAAAATCTAGTACTAGTTAGGAAGACTATTTCTATAGTCTAATCAGACTAGAATGACATCAACCATGTTTAATTTGTGTTACCTGATGTGGTTCCCTGAATGATCAACATTTGATTTCATCAACAATTGTGAACTTAGTAAAAAACTCGTCAAGGTGAATGCCATGTCATTTTTTTTTTTCTTTTACAAGTGCACTAATTAAACCAATGCACTGTATCTGGCATTTTGCCAAACCTTTGAAATAGAACAAGTAAGACATATTTTCTTCTTCCCTATCAAATACAAAAGATAGACAGGGAATCAAAAATATTTACATAACCTAAAATGCTGCAAGTCTGTTTTGAATAGTGTCTATGTTGTGTAAAGATTTATCAAAAGGCAATTTCTCAAGAGGATGAAATTATAAAATACTCATTAAAATTTGAGATATTGTTCACCACAAGCACACTGAATCTCCAAATACTTATACTATTGCAAAACAGTAAGTAACCTGTACACTATTATTTAAGTTTAGATTTTATCTTTGTAATTTTATGAACATAACATTACAGATGCTATAACAAATTCAATGGGACTTAAATGACATATGAAATATTTTTTCCATTTCAGGCTGAGTTTCTAGTCATAGGATATACCTGGATGGTAGAATTTTATCATTTTTTTAATCATTAAAAAATTAAGTTGAAGTATAACATACAGAAGAGTGCACAGATCATAAATGTTTAGCTTGGCACATCTTTACAAAGCAAATTCCCCTTGTTACTGATCCGTTTAGATTTTGGATTTCCTTATGTTTTAATCTTGATAGGTTGTATGTGTCTAGGGATTTATCCATTTCTTCTTGGTTTTCCAATTTAGTGGCATATAGTAGCTCACAGTAACCTCTAAAGATCCTTTGAATTTCTGCAGTATTGGTTGTAATGTGTCTGTTTTCCATCTCTGATACTACTTATTTGTGTCTTCTTTTAGTTACTCTGGCTAAAGGTTTGTTACTTTGTTTATGTTTAAAAAAAAAAAACTTTTCATTTTGTTAATATTTTGTACTGTTTTGTTCATTTCAATTTCATTTATTTCTTCTCTCATCTTTATTTTTCTTTTCTTCTATTAATTTTGGGTTCGGTTTGCTTCTGCTTTTCTAGTTCTTTAGGTGATACATTACATTATTTATTTCAATTCTTTCTACTTCTTTGATTTAGTTGCTTAGAGCTATAAACCTCGCTCTTGGAACTGATTTTGCTGTGTTCCATAGACTTCAGTATGTTGTGTTTCCATTATCATTTGTTTCAAGAAATTTTTAAACTTCCTTCTTATTTTCCTTCCTTCTTAATGACCTATTTGTCATTCAGGAGCATATTGTTTAATTCCCATGTATTTGTATAGTTTCCAAAATTCATCTTGTTATTGATTTCTAGTTTTATTCCATTGTGATCAAAGAAGATACTTGATATAATTTGAATGTTTTTGAATATCATAAGACTTTTTTTGTGGCCTACTACATGGTCTGTCTTTGAGAATGATCCATGTGCTGAAGAAAAAACTCTGTATTCTGTAGCCATTGGATGAGATGTTCTTTAAATATCTTTTAGAACCATTTGATCTATACTGTAGATTAAGCTTTATGTTTGCTGATTTTTCTGTCTGAATAATTTGTCCCAGTGCTAAAAGTGGGTTGTTGACATTCCCAACTATTATTGTATTGGGGTCTATCTATCTCTTTAGCTCCAATCATGTTTCGTAACTATATCTGGGTGTTCCAGTGTTGGATGCATCAATATTTACAATTGTTATATTATCTTGCTGAATTGATCCCTTTATCATTATATAATGACCTCTTTTGTCTCTTTTTATAGTTTCTATCTTGAAATCTATTTTTTTCTTTACAACTGTAGGTACTCCTGCTGTCTTTTGGTTTCCATTTTCATGGAATTTCTCGTTCCACTCCTTTATCTTCAGTTTATGTGTGCCTTTATCGGTGAAATGTGGTTTTTTTTGTAGGCAACAAATCATTGGATATATTTTTGAAAATTAGTTCAGCCACTGTATGTATTTTGGTTGGAGAGTTTAGTTCAATGTTATTATTATTAAATAAGGACTAACTCCTGCCATTTTATTATTAGTGTTCTGATTTTTTGTGGTCTTCTCTTCCACTGTTCCTTTTAGTGAAGGTGTTTTTCTCTGGGACAATGCTTTAATTTCTTTCTTTTTAATTTTTTGTGTATCTGCTGTGTATTTGTTGATTTGAGGTTAGCATGAGGCTTGCAAATAGTATCTTATAACCCATTATTTTAAACCGATAACAACCTAAAACCAATTGCATAAACAAAGAAACAGACTAACAAGCAAGCACAAAAGAATGCCAATTTGACCATGCTGCAGGCCAAGATATATACTATCAGCAAACAAAAAGCACCTACCAGGCCCTATTTTAGTCACTACCTCCATCTGTTTCCTTAGAGGTAACAACATTCTTATTTCTCATACCAATGGCTTTTGGTCAGTGTTGTGTTTGTGATATCATTACTTTGTATGTAGCAATACACTGTACAGTTTTTTTTTTTTTTTTTTAAGACAGATTTTCTTTCTTGTTGCCCAGACTGGAGTGCAATGGCGTGATATTGGCTCACTGCAATCTCTGCCTCCTGGGTTCAAGCGATTTTCCTGCTTCAGCCTCCTGAGTAGCTGGGATTACAGGTGCCCACCACCATGCCCAGCTAATTTTTTGTATTTTTAGTAGAGATGGGGTTTTTGTCATGTTAGCCAGACTGGTCTGGAACTCCTGACCTCATGGGATCCACCTCCTTGGTCTCCCAAAGTGCTGGGATTACAGGTGTGAGCCACTGCGCCTGGCCAAATTGTACATTTTCATTGCTATAGAATAATTCATTGTATAAATATAACCCAATATAATTATTAATTTCACTGTTGTTTGTTATTTAATGGGTCTACTTTGGGCTTATTATAAATAATGATCTTCTGAATATTATTGTTACGCATTTCTTTCAGGTATCTATCCTATGGTAGATTTGCTGTGTTATAGGTTTTTGTATGTCAAATATATATATATACACACACACACACATATATATATAAAATAAAAATGTTTTTTGGTTTGTAATGTTTCACTGTTAAAGTATTATCTTTTGAAATATACATGGTAAAATTTTTATATAAAGTTTTTTGTTAAATTAATAGACTATTCTTTATCAATTACTATATACTTTTTGTTTGGCCAGATTTCAGTGGCCAAAACCCATAATAAAAGGTTAAATACATGTGTTCAAATAGGGCCTGCTTAGCGTGTTCTGAATGTAGGTGAGCTGGGGTAGGAGACAGGTAGTTCTGAAATTTGATATGTAGTTTCATTATGTATATGATTTTCTTTTAAATTTTGTGTAGATAGCTGTTGTTGATTAAATATAGTTATTTCTATTTCTAATTGTTAAGTCATATATTGGTTTTAGACTTATTAAAAATATTTCTTCAATTATTGATATAATTATGATTGATATTTGAAAGTTTATCCAATAATGAATTCTTTCAATTAACTCATATTTTTTACACATTATCTTTTTATGATTAATGCATTTAAATGGCTATTATTTTAGGGCCATCATTTCTTTCATAAACTTATAGAAGATTGACCTGCAATTTTTATTTCATGAAATGTCCTTGTGAGATTTTGATATCAACCTTACACTAACTTAAACAATGAATTGATATGGATTTTCTATTTTCTGAAACATTTTTATAAAGGTTTGCACTATTTCTTCCTTGAGTGTTTATAAGAATTTTGTCCAGGCCAGGTGTGGTGGCTCATGCCTGTAATTCCAGCATTTTGAGAGGTTGACGTGGGCAGATTGTTTGAGGTCAGAAGTTTGAGACCAGTCTTGGCAAATATGGTGAAACTTCTCCACTAAAAACACAAAATTAGCTGAGTGTGGTGGTGGGCCCCTGTTATCCCAGCTACTTGGGAGATTGAAGCAGGAGAATCACTAGAACCCAGTAGGTAGAGGTTGCAGTGAGCCAAGATTGTGCTATTATACTCCAGAGCCTGGGTGACAGAGTGAGATGCTGTCTCAAAAATAAACAAATAATAAATAAATAAATAAAAGAATTTTGTCATCTGGCCTGAATATTTTTCTATATGGTTAGACTTCTTAATTATTTTTTAAGTTGCTTTAGTACATGTTGGACTATTGATATTTTCTATTTATTCCTGAGTTAGTTTTCCTTATTTTTTCTAATAATTTAAAATTACATACATATTTTCAAATTTACTGGTATAAGGTGTTTGTATGTTTGTTTGTGTGTTTTGTCATTTAGTATTTATACTAAAATTTTAGTATAAAAATTTAGTGTTTTATATTATATGCACACACACGTATACATACATATATATACATATATATGTGTGTGTGTGTGTATATATATAACAAAGACTATTTTTAGAGCAGTTTCATGTTCACAGGAAAACTGAGCTGAAGGTACAGACATTTCCCATGTACCTACAGTCACACACATCTATAATTATCCTCATTATCAAAATCTACCATCATAGTAGTACATTCAGTATAATTAATGAACCTACATTGAGACATCTTTATCATCTAGAGTCCATTGTTTACATCAAGGTTCACTTTTGGTTTTGTTCATTCTCTAGGCTTGGTCAAATGTATAATGACATGTATCCAGGATTATATTACCATACAGAGTACTTTTGTGGCCCTAAAAATCCTCTGTGCTTCTCCTATTAATCCTTCCTTCCCCCAGCCCCTGGCAACCACTGCTCTTATTGTCTTCATATTTTTGTCTTTTCCAGAATGTCATATAGTTGGAGCCTTTTCAGAGTGGTTTTTTTCACTTAATTATATGCATTGAAGGTTTCTCCCAATTATTTCATGGCTTGACCGCTCACTCAATTTTAGCGCTGAAAAATATTTCATTCTCTGGATGTAGTATAGTTTATTTATCCCTTTGCCTACTGAAAAAAACATCTTAGTTGCTTCTAAGTTGTGGCAATAATGAATAAAGCCATTATAAATATCCCTGTGCAAGATTTTGTTTGGGCATAAGTTTTTAACTCCTTTGGGTATATACCAAGGACTGCGACTGCTTGATCTTATGGTAAGGGTCTGTTAGTTTTATAAGAAACTGTCAAACTGTCTTCCAAAGTGGTTGTACTGATTTACATCCCCACCAACAATGAATGAGAGTTCTTGCTGCTCCACATCTTGTCAGCATGTGGTGCTGTCTTTATTCTTAATTTTAGTCATTCCAATGGTGTGTAATTGTATCCAATTATTGTTTCAGTTTGTAATTCCTTAATGATTTAAGATGTTGTGCATCTTTCATATGCTTCTTTGCCATTAGTATGTCTTCTTTGGTAATGTGTCTGTTAAGGTCCTTAGCCTATATTTTTAATAATTTCAACTTTTATTTTATATTAGGGGGTGTATGTTCAGGTCTGTCATATGGGTATGTTGTGTGATGCTGAGGTTTGGGGTATGAATGATTAAATGACCCAGGTAGTGAGCATAATATCCAATACAGTTTATCAGCTCTTGCTGCCCCCAGGCTTCTAGAAGTCTGCAGTGTCTATTTGTTCCCATCTTTATGTCCATATGTATCCAATGTTTAGCTGCCACTTGTAAGTGATAATATGCAGTATTTGATTGTCTGTTTCTGCCTTAATTTGCTTAGGATGATGGCCTCCAGCTGCATCCATATTAATGCAAAAGTCATAATTTTCTTCTTTTTATGATTGGTCCACTGTTTAAAATGGGTTGTTGGAATTTAGAATTCTAAGTATATCTTTTTAGAATTTTACAAAGATTCACAGAGTACTAATTAAGTAAATTCAGTGCCATTGTTTTTACAAATGACACGCTCAAAACAAAGTCAACGAGACACCTTGAAAGTAAAGGCTGCAAAAGAAAACATCAGGCACATAACTGAAATTGAAGCAATTGCATAAATATTTACATCAACTATCATTAATAGATAAAAAGTTTTTATATAATGACAAAAGAATGTCAAAATATAACAATCTTGGAGTTGCTTACATTGTGCAAATATATATTATAAACTATATGTGTATACATGACATTATGTATATATACATCCATCTTATATATGCATGTTTTATATACATATAAAGCTTTATATAGCATGAATTGTGTTCCGGGCATTATTTGTATAATTCACGTAACAAACATTTTCTCCAGGTATTCTTATTGCCATCCTTTTATGGATGAAAAAACTGAGGGATAGGGAGGTTAAGTAACCCACCCAAGATCATGCAACTGGCAAGTGGAAGAACCATGATGTGAACCCAAGTAATATAACTCCGGTGACCTTAGCTATTATTCTAAGTGAGTTCATACAACATAACATATAATAAACTATATAAAAGCAAAAAATAAAATACAGTGAAATAATCACAGGAGGAATTTAGTGAGATGTTTTGCAAAAAAAAAAAAAAAAAAATCTGAAATCAGCTCAAAAAGGCTAAGGTATTAAAGACATAAGTTTAGAAACAACTTACTTAATAAGACTGTTCTAATAGTATTATCCATAAACTTGAATGTAGTCAATTATAAAGAACCATGCTTTTTAACTTATTTGGAATTGAAAAAACCGATTATGTCATAAAAACTTCATTACGCAGATCCTATTTTCTGACTATGATATCGAATATTAGATAGGAAAGAATATATAGGACCCCAGTATTTTTAAAAAATTGCTTAATAAAATCACACTTTGAATTAACAGACTTTTAAAAAGTCACAAATTATGAAATATTTAGGGCTACATAAAAACAACATAGCATGTGAAATGCTGCTAGACTACCAGTCAGATAAATATTTAAATCATCATTAGATTTACTGGGATACAAAATTTAAAAATAAGTTAGAAAATCACATAATCACAAGAATATAGGAAAAAGGAAAAAATATCCAAGAGATGTAGAAATATGGAAATTCAAGGAAAAGAGCATTTAATAGAAAACCAAGACCAAAAGACACAAAGAAACTAATAGAGACTATTAAAAAAAAAAAAAAAAAAAAAGCAAACCCAACAAACGTGTGGGAATACCAATAAGTAGACAACGTCAAGTCAGAATGATCAAGAAGAAAAATGAAAACTGCAGATGGTATGTATTAGAAATATGTTAAAAGATGTATCTGTATATGGAGAAAGGAATTTAAATATCATAAGAAAGTATTATGAACAATTGATGGTAATGTAAAAATAATCTTCTAAAAAATACAATATAAGCTTGTTTATTACTAGAACACACCAATAACCATGGAACCAATAGCTATAAAAATTTCTAATAATAATAAAGGAAACAAATAAAACATGTTAAAAGCAGAGAAAAACATCTACTTTGTAGAACTATTCTTGAAACTACTAAAATAGGGGAAGTTAATTATTACAAAATCAAATTTGTCAGCGAATTAAAACTCAATATTTACAAAGTTTGTTTTATTAAATAAATAGAAAGATGGACCAACATTTAAAATTCTAATAGTAAGAAAGTAAACAGTGACATTGTGACTTAGCTCAGGTTGCTGATTTCTACCCTAAAAATCAACTCTGAAATATATATAGAATAAGAGTGAAGTAAGACTCTGAGAAACTCTCATAACCATTGTGGGAAACCCTTAGGAGATCTAAGGCTGTTTTGAACTGAAGTGTGTCAATGTTGATAGAGTCTTAGTGAGGTAATAGTTTGAGGAAAAAAATTGGATTATGGTATTGACTCCTTTTTCTCATTCTCTTGCTTTGAGCATGATCATTCTCTCCAGTTGCTAAATTGAAATAGCACAGATGGGGCCGCGCATGGAGGCTCACGCCTGTAATCCCAGCACTTTGGGAGGCCAAGGTGGGAGGATCACTCTGAGGTCAGGAGTTCGAGAACAGCCTGACCAACATGGATAAACCCCGTCTACTAAAAAAAAAAAAAAAAAAAAAAAAATTAGCCAGGGGTGGTGGCGCATGCCTGTAATCCCAGTTACTCGGGAGGCTGAGGCAGAATTGCTTGAACCTGGGAGACGGAGGTTGCGGTGAGCTGAGATCATGCCATTGCGCTCCAGCCTGGGCAACAAGAGCAAAACTCTTTCTTAATTAATTAATTAATTATAAAAAAGAAATAGCACAGGTGGATCTAATTGATAGATGTTTAATTTTGAACCCTGAAAAAGCACTTCAGCTATCTAAATAGTTTGACAGTCTTGGGTAAAAAATACAAACATATTTTAGACTACTTAAAACATCATAAAAATATAAAAATAAAAAGTCACAATGAATCAGATGTGACTAAAAACAATACTCAGACAATATAATACCTTTATTGAGGTATATTTTAAAACTAGAAAAAAAATAACTTATTCATTCAGCTGAATAAATGTGTCATAAATATATAATGCTTTTCAAATTTCAATAGTTTTTGATGCACATTCACACATGTACAAATACATATGTATGAATTGCACACAATACATATTTTTAGGTATATATACATAATTATTGAAAGTTATTTTATGCATTCTCATGAATAAAAATAAACATAGCATGAGAATGCTATCCAACAAAAACTCTTTAGAGATCATCTATGCAGAAGAAAGGGGGATACACTAGGTGATGATACTTCTTCAACTCTATTGATAATGTTTTATGGCTTAAGCTACATGGTGTCTTCGCAGGTGATGTTTTTATTGCATTGTGTATTTTTACTATCTTAAATATTTAGTCGTCATTTAAGGGCATCAGAATAAATGTGTCATAAGAGCATATTAAGTTTTGAAATAATTTGGTCTCATTTTCTACAGTGGGATTTTATTTTCTGTCTGAGATGCAGAGCATATCTGGTCAATCAGTCTTTTCAGTAGCCAAGCACATTTTATTATGCCTCAGAACTGGGAGAGAGAAGGCTCCTATTTGACTAATTTGGGGCCACTTATGCTACATATTTGGTTTAGTTTATATGGTACATCACTCATTATAACATAAATAACTAACTACTGACAATCCTGAGCATTTCAGTTCAGGACAGATGGTATTAGGGTCAACAAATTTAACCAAAATAAACTACGTAACCCTTTTGCTAGTAGTTATTAATGTGTCCTCATACACACTGTGGAATGATGTATGAGAGTTCCAGCCTTGCTTATATCAGTAAAAGATAATATGTGTACTCAAGAATATTGGATTATATCACACTGAATAATTTATTTTGGTAAACATTAATGTCCCTATCAAACTTAATTTCAAATATTTTACATTTTAATGATGGAAGCAATTAAGAAAGTAAATATATGCCATTCTATAAAAATGTATATCTTATTTTACTAATACAAACATCTGTATTTTAGTAGAGAATCAGATAAGTGATTTTTGTGGGTTATCATAATCTTTTCAGTAATCTTATGAAATATATGTTCTTATTTACATTTTATAGATGAAGAAACTGATTTGAAAAGAGCAAATTTATATTTTATATAAAACTTTGCCTGAGTTCACATAGATAGTAAATGTACAGGCAATGGCCATTTATTTTTTCACTCATTCTAATATAACATAGAAGACAGTATATAAATCATAAGTATGAATTTCAATAGATTTTCCCAAATTTGACTGAAACATTACAACTACCTTCTACATCAAAAAATAGAATTTGTCAAAAATGTCAGTCTCTTTATAACCCCTCAAAGTTATTACCTGCCCCCACTGATAGAGGTTCATTTTCTTTATTTTTCTTATTAGGGATTAGTTTTTTTTCTTCTGTTATTACTATCTGTATAAATAAAATCTTGCAATCACCTTATTTTGCATCTATTTTCTGTTATTCAATACAGTGTCTATGATTCATTCATGTTGTATGTATCAGCAACTTATTAATCATCATTGTTGTACAATATTTTATTCTGCAGATAAGAGATAATTTATTCGTAGTTTGTGACATGACATTTTGTGCATGAATTTTGTCATACGTAAGTATGAAGTTAATGCAGGCATATAACTAGGAGGGATGTAACTGTGTCATGTGGTATACTGTGATCAGTTTGATCAGTTTAGGTAAATAATCAAAAAATTGTTTTCCAAAATACTATCCTCCTACCCATTATGTAGGTTACTCTAGATCCTTGTCAAACCTCAGTGTTGAGTCTTTTCTTAGTCTTTCTGCTCCATGAATAGTGATATTTCTTTGTGTTTTTAATTTGTATTTCACTGATGACTAAAGAGATTGAGTGCCTTCTCAAATGTTTCATTTTTTGGCCATCAGAGCATTTTTATTTTTCTGATATGCCAGTTTAAGCTTTATTTTTGTTCTCTCTCTGTCTCTCTCTTTTTTTTTTTTTTTTTTTTGAGACGGAGTCATGCTCTGTCGCCCAGGCTGGAGTGCAATGTCGCAGTCCGGGCTTACTGCAAACTCCACCTCCTGGGTTCAAGAGATTCTCCTGCCTCAGCCTCCCGAGTATTTGGGATTACAGGTACATGACACCACACCCGTATAATTTTTGTATTTTTGATAGAGGTGGGATTTTGCCATGTTGGTCAGGCTGGTCTCAAACCCCTGACCTCATGATCCACCCGCCTCAACCTCCCAAAGTGCTAGGATTATAGGCATGAGCCACCGCACCCGGCCCGTTCTCTTTTAAATGAGATTTTTAGACTTTCTGTTTAATTTGTAGTTTTTTATATATTTTGAATATTAGAGTTTAAATATATATAGTAGGAATTAAATATACATGGTATTGTATATGTTATATAACATGTATTATATAAACATATATAGTAGATATATAATGCATCTATATAATACAGTGCACATTATATATTATACTGAGTTTAATAGAAAAACACATTAAACCTGTTTTAATAAATTTATTTAATAATTTATAATAAAATATGTATTGTGTTTATAAATTATGAATTATATATATGATGTCTGTGATTTGCTTTCTCACTGCCTTAATGGTGTCCTTTGATTAAGAAAAGTTTCTAATTCTTATAATGTCCAACTTATCAGTTGCTTCACTTACGATTAGTACAATTTGTAACCTCTTTACTCTTTGCTTATCCTAAATTTATGAAAACCTTTTCCTGCATTTCTTCTAAAAGCTTGAGGATTTTCCTTTTGTATGGTGTGTGCATTTAGATTACCTTATATGTTGACTTTACAGGTGGATGGTTACAATAGTCTCAACCAGTACATGGAAACAAACAGACTCTCTTCTTTCAGGAGGTTGGTTTCCTCTAGAAGGTTGCCTGACGGTGTACTCACAACAAATGCAGAAAACCAGAGAAATGGTTTTCTATTGAACTCTAATATCCAGCCATTAATGCACTTGGTTTACCATAGTCTATGTTTTGACTCTAATTATTAACTTTTCTCCAAATGCAGTATCAAATAATTAAAGATTTGTTCTCTTTATAGGTTCCCAAATGAATTATCTAATCATGGCATCAAGCTGAAAGACTTGACTATCATATCAGGTTGAAATGAGTCTCCTTGGAAGCTACTTTCTTGATCAGGAGAACATTTAAACTTAAAAAGGTAAGTTATCTGTTTTCCACATAACTAATGTGCAGTGGTTTTATGGTATAGAACCATCCATAAAGAGGAAGATTTGGAAGCATAGAGCACTAGGCTGTAGTGACTCTGAAATCAGCTGAATGGAAGCTGCCACATCCCGCTACTTTGGGGTTGGACAATTGTCTTTGATTTCAGCCACAGTTCTGCTTCTGTGACTCCAGGTTCATTGTTCTCCGTGGTTCTTGGGTTGGCTCGCTGATACTCATTTCTGTTCTATCACACTTCTTGTCCTTTTTGAAGAAATTCCTGAAAGGATTACATTTTCCTTTTGGCTGGCAGTTTGAATAGGACACAGAATTCTTTAATCTAATATGAGATTGAGTTGATCTGAAGTTGATATCTTTGAAGGACCAAAGACCAGTCTTTGGGAGGGCTGATCTACCTCTGTTTCACCATTACTAATAAACTACAGCTCTTCCGTGATCCTATCTGAAAGTGTGAGATATTTTTCATGGCCTCTCAATATACTGGCCATAAACTACAGTTTTTTAATTTCCTTACACCAGGAGACTGCCAAAAGCTTAATCTTCCTCTCAGCCTCTTGGCTTCATACCTAAACATCCACAAATGCCTCTGGGGAAAAATGACAAATATATTCAGCTAACTTTAATGAACACCGTTTCTCTCTTGAATCATGGCCTTTTAACAACTGCCTGCTTTGGTAGCCCTGAACCCTATATTTTTATGTTTCTTCTAGCTTCATGAAACTGCTGAAAATTTGATTGAGGTTTCCACCTGCTTAGCCACCACATTTTGTTCATTTAGTTTTCCTTGGTGGGGAGGGTTTTGAATTAAGGCAATGCATCAAGGTTAAAAGTAGAAATTTCTATTGTGCCTTTTTAGGTGATATTGGTAATGTTATTCTTGTTGTGAAATATAATAAAATTCATGCTTGCCAAACAACTTACTTGTTATAAAAATAAGAGAAAAAAACTCATATTAAAACCTTTCATGATAATTTAAGCATACACTTGCATTTCAGCAGCCTGCAATAAATCAAATGTTATTCACGGAAGTTTTACAAAAAATGCATCTCAAATACATGTTAATCTGAAAATTCTGTTTGAAAATGTATAATTAAGATTTAGAAAATGAGAATGGCAAACATATGTCCAGATGCTTATTGTTTTCTTGTTTTATAAGAAAATGAGAGTCTTTATTAAAAATAACAAGAGCTAAGCTGGAATGAACCTGGGCCACATGCTGAGTGCTGTTCTAAATGCACTATTTAAATGTTCACAATAGCTGCATGTCGTTAGTCTCACTTTTCAGATGAACAAAATCAGGCATAGTGAAAAGGTATTTATTGCTCAAGGTTTACCATGCTGAAGAGTAGCAGTTGAGATTCCAGCTATCTTAATACATCCTCGGATACTGTCAGGCCTTTCAGTTAGTGAAGGTCCAAGCCATTCCAGCTACAACTTTTGGGCAAACTGTTTGCTATAATGTAATTATAAGAGTGTATCAGAAAGTATTTACATGGGTTTATCAGACAGTCCATTTGTGTGTTGTTTATTAAGAAGATGGACTTACTCTTCCTGTAGAACTTCTAGAAATATTTCTAAATAATTCTGCCACTAATTATGTTGACATCATGCATTTAAACATAATTTGGAAAGTTATGATATCTTCAGCACCTTATAAGTATTGTATCTCCACTGCCTAACATAGTACTTTGAAAATATGAGGCCATCATTAAATATGTATTCCTTGAATATAGTATGTATTGAATATTTATATTATGTATTGAATTGTTAAATGATCACTTGGCCTAGAAATTATAAATTTGAAAGAAAAAGTTGAGATTACTGGCCCAACATTCTTTATTTGTGAAAGGGTATTTGTGACACAAGGAGTTAATTAGATTAATTTAAATAAGTGTAGCTTATGTACTAGTTTTTTATCTTAGATTGTGGGTATTAAACATGGTTTTATTAAATCTTGATACTAATAATTAGAAAGTACTTCCATTTCTTAATGTGCGTATCAACAGAAAAAGTGAGAGAGAGATAATTAGTCAATATTCTAAACTATGAGACACATTAAAATATAATAACATATAAGAATTACTAATTAATGTATTATTTTAACTAACCTCATATGCAATAAGATTGTTATTTTAAAAGGCAGACTATTAACTGAATTTGTGCTAGTGCAATGAGATAAATATTTTAAAAATTAAACTTCAATCTTTCTCTTTTTTGAGACAGAGTCTCACTCTATTGCTGAGGCTGGGGTTCAGTGGCACAATCTTGGCTCACTGCAACTTTTGCCTCCCAATTCAAGCAATTCTCCTGCCTCGGCCTCCCAAGTAGCTGGGACTATAGGCGTGTGTCACCATGCCCGGTTAATTTTTGTATTTTTAGTAGAGATGGGGTTTCACCATGTTGGCCAGGCTGGTCTCGAGTTCCTGACCTCAAGTGATCTTCCTGCCTTGGCCTCCCAAAGTGCTGGGATTACAGGCATGAAACACCGTGCCCTGCCTAACTCACAATCTTAATTCACACCCTACTGTTTAAGAAATTACAGATTGATTAATCTATAGAAATATATGACCCAAAATAAAGTTAAAATATGTAATGGCAATTTCTTTAATAGTGGATTGGAGAAGGCCTTTCAAAGGAAGCAGCAGAAACAGATTTCTAGGAAAATATTGGTATAAATAACTATACATATCTAAAATAAAATTGTGTCAAAAATCATTGGCAACATTAAAAAGCAAATGACAAATAAAAAATCGTTTGCATTATATGACGTTTAACATTTTAATAGCTCCTCATTCACTTTTAAAATCTATAAACCAAAATCAAATTCTCTAACATATATGCCACAGCATAAAAATGATAAATACTCCAGCACTGTCCTATTTTTTTCCCACAACATTGCCATTATGTCTGCAGCACTTCCATTGCTGGATCTTTTACATTTTTATTTTATTTTATTATACTTTAAGTTCTAGGGTACATGTGCCCAACGTGCAGGTTTGTTACATATGTATACATGTGCCATGTTGGTGTGCTGCACCCATCAACTCGCCATTTACATTAGGTATATCTCCTAATGCTGCCCCTCCCCCCTTCCCCCCACCCCATGACAGGCCCCGATGTGTGATGTTCCCCACCCTGTGTCCAAGTGTTCTCATTGTTCAGTTCCCACCTTTGAGTGAAAATATTTGGTGTTTGGTTTTCTGTCCTTGTGACAGTTTGCTCAGAATGATGTTTTCTGCTTCATTCAGGTCCCTAAAAAGGACATGAACTCATCTTTTTTATGGCTGCATAGTATTCCATGGTGCATATGTGCCACATTTTCTCAATCCAGTCTATCATTGATGGACATTTCGGTTGGTTCCAAGTCTTTGCTATTGTGAACAGTGCTGCAATAAACATACATGTGCATGTGTCTTTATAGTAGCATGATTCATAATCCTTTGGGTACATACCCAGTAATGGGATCACTGGGTCAAATGGTATTTCTAGTTAAAGATCCTTGAGGAATCGCCATACTGTCTTCACACTAGTTGAACTAGTTTACAGTCCCATCAACAGAGTAAAAGCCTTCCTATTTATCCACATCCTTTCCAGCATCTGTTGTTTCCTGACTTTTTAATGATCGCCATTCTAACTGGTGTGATATGGTATCTCATTGTGGTTTTGATTTGCATTTCTCTGATGACCAGTGATGATGAGCATTTTTTTCATATGTCTGTTGGCTGCATAGATGTCTTCTTTTGAGAAGTATCTGTTCATGTCCTTTGCCCACTTTTTGATGGAGTTGTTTGATTTTTTTCTTGTAAATTTATTTAAGTTCTTTGTAGATTCTGTATATTAGCCGTTTGTCAGATTGCAAAAATTTTCTCTCATTCTGTAGGTTGCCTGTTCACTCTGATGATAGTTTCTTTTGCTGTGCAAAAGCTCTTTAGTTTAATTAGATTCCATTTGTCTATTTTGGCTTTTGTTGCCATTGCTTTTGGTGTTTTAGTCATGAAGTCCTTGCCCATGCATATGTCTTGAAAGGTATTGCCTAGGTTTTCTTCTAGGGTTTTTATGGTTTTAGGTCTAACATTTGAGTCTTGAATCCCTCTTGAATTAATTTTTGTATACAGTGTAAGGAAGGGATCCAGTTTCAGCTTTCCACATATGGCTAGCCAGTTTTCCCAGCACCATCTATTAAATAGGGAATCCTTTCCCAATTTCTTGTTTTTGTCAGGTTTGTCAAAGATCAGATGGTTGTAGATGTGTGGTATTACTTCTGAGGGCTCTGTTCTGTTCCATTGGTCTATATCTCTGTTTGGGTGCCAGTACCATGCTGTTTTGATTACTGTAGCATTGTAGTATAGTTTGAAGTCAGGTAGCATGATGCCTCCAGCTTTGTTCTTTTTGCTTAGGATTATCTTGGCAATGGGGGCTCTCTTTGGTTCCATATGAACTTTAAAGTAGTTTTTTTCCAATTCTGTAAAGACAGTCATTGATAGCTTGATGGGGGATAGCATTGAATCTATAAACTACCTTGGACAATATGGCCATTTCCACAGTAATGATTCTTCCTGTCCACGAGCATGAAATGTTCTTCCATTTGTTTGTGTCCTCTTTCATTTCGTTGAGCAGCAGTTTGTAGTTCCCCTTGAAGAGGTCCTTCACTTCCCTTGTAAGTTGGATTCCTAGGTATTTTATTCTCTTTGTAGCAATTGTGAATGGGAGTTCACTCATGATTTGGCTCTCTATCTGCTTTGTTGTATCGGAATGCTTGTGAATTTTGCACATTGATTTTGTGTCCTGAGACTTTACTGAAGTTGCTTATCAGCCTAAGGAGAATTTGGATTGAGATGATGGGGTTTTCTAAATATACAATCATGTCATCTGCAATCAGAGACAATTTGATTTTCTCTTTTCCTAATTGAATACCCTTTATTTTTTTCTCTTGCCTGACTACCCTGGCCAGAACTTCCAACACTATGTTGAATAGGAGTGATGAGAGAGGGCACCCCGTCTTATGCCAGTTTTCAAAGGGAATTTTTCCAGTTTTTGCCCATTTAGTATGATATTGGCTGTGAGTTTGTCATAAATAGCTCTTATTATTTTGAGATACATTCCATCAATACCTAGTTTACAGAGAGTTTTTTAGCATGAAGCATTGTTGAATTTTGTCAAAGGTCCTTTCTGCATCTATTGAAATAATCATGTGGTTTTTGTCTTTGTTTCTGTTTATGTGATGGATTATATTTATTGATTTGCGTATGTTGAACCAGCCTTGCATCCCAAGGATGAAGCCAACTTGATCTTGCTGGATCCTTTAAATTTTGAAGAGCTTCTGGCTCATTCTCTATGATGTATTTTGGATATTTGTCCCCTCCAAATGTCATATTGAAATGTGTCCTCCAATTTTGGAGGTGGATCTAGTGGGAGGTATTTGTTTCATGCGTTGGATCCTTCATGAATGGCTTGGTGTACTCCTCATTGTAAAGAGTGAGTTCTTGCTCTGTTAAGTTCACATGGGAGCTGGCTGTTTAAAATTTAAAAATTAATTAAATTTAAATTATCTTGTTCTCTCTCCCTTCATGTGACATGCCAGCTCCCTCTCTGCCTTCTTCGATAAGTAAAAGCTTTTTGAAGTCTCACCAGAGGCCAAGCAGATGATGGTGCCAGGCTTGTACAACCTGCAGAACCATGAACTCAATTTTCTTCATAAGTTATTCAGCCTCAGGTATTCCCTTATAGCAACACAAAACATACTAACGTGCTGTACAACCTTCCATTTTAGCCGTACCCATACCCAATACTAAATGTTGTATATGCCCCTATTTTGTGTTCTAACGACTTCACTCCTAACACCACCCAAAATGAAAGCATATGTCTTTACAAACACCTGTGCAAATACATTCACAGAAGCTTTATTTGTAATACTTAAAAACTGGACACAACCCAAATGTCATCAAAAGGCTAGTGATAAATTGTCATTTATTTATACAGTAGAATATTACTTAGCAATATGAAATAAAATAAAAGATACATAGTAAAAAATAGATACATCTCAAACTATGCAAGTCAAGGAAGGCAAACAAAAAATAGCACCTATGGGGGGGCATGATGAATCATGCCTGTAATCCCAGCACTTTGGGAGGTCGAGGCGGGCGGATCACCTGAGGTCAGGAGTTCAAGACCAGCCCGACCAACATGGAGAATCCGTGTCTCTACTAAAAATACAAAAAAATAGCCGTCATGGTGGCGCATGCCTGTAATCCCAGCTACTAGGGAGGCTGATGAAGGAAAATCACTTGAACCCATTATGTGGAGGTTGCCATGAGCCAAGATCATACTATAGCACTCCAGCCTGGCCAACAAGAGCGAAATTATGTCCAGAAAAAAAAAAAAGAAACAAAAACAAAAACAAACAAAAAATAGTACCTATGTATGACTCACTTATACAAAATTCTGAAAATGCAAATTAGGTAAGAGTTTGAGGAGAAGCAGGAACTAGGGATTACAGAGGGAAACGAGGAAACTTTTGAGTGACATAAATATTCATCACCTCAATTGTGGTGATTGTTTCATGAGTGTGTCCATATGTCAAAGCTTATCAAATTATATAATTTAAATATGTACAGTGCATTGTATGTTCATTAGATATCAATAAAGAAAATCCTAAGCATTTGTAAAGAAAAAAATTAGTGAACTACTGCAATATATGGAAACATAATGAAGTCTGAAAAATGTAGTCCCAAAACACCAAATACTTCATACACAGTATTTGTAAAGCTCAAAAACAAGCACATCTAAGTAGAGTAAGTTTTTGACAATGTTTTGTTCTTAATTTAAGTGGTATGTCTACAGGTGTTTATTTATTTATTTTTTACTTTAAGACAGGTATGTTGCATACATTTTTGAACATGTCAAATATTCACATGAGAATAAGGGAGAATAAAATAACCAAATGAAATCAATAATATAGCACAGGTCGTAATAATTATTATTCAGCAATGAGTTGATCTTTGATTTTAGTAGAGTAAGAAGAGCCTCAAAGCATTAATGATGATGGTGAGGGTGATATAACATCATATCGAGACAAAACTTCTAAACGGATGTGTCGTTTAAATAATATTTCAATATATGTTTATAACATTTTAATGGCTAGTCTATACTAAGATTTCCCGATATTAAATATAGGACACTGTGCAGTATCAATATTGTTTTTGATTTACAGTAATTGAATTTGCTTACAGACAACTGTATAGCCTGTGTATTTTTATTCTCAGGGCTTTTCATGCTATCTCACTGAAGCATCTTGAATATAAGACGTATGAAAGACATAATAAGAAGAGATAAGTAAGAATTAACTGTTAATAGTCTTTTCAAGAATTAATGGTGCAAGACAGTGAATAAATCTGTTCATATTAATTAAAAAATGCTACCATTATGGCAAACATTTTCATTATTTTTAATGTAAAGAGAGAATTACTCTAGTAAATTCTTTAAATTTAATTCCAATTTTAGATATATAAAGAATGTTATTTGCATGGCATACAACAAGATAGAAACATCTGGTGTTTATGCATTTTCTGCTGAATCACAGATGACTAATTATTTTCCATGTGTCAGGAAAAAAAATTGATTAATCACCCATTCTTGTTAGCCTAATGTTCTGCAACTTAGATCTATTCTGTTAAGTCATTAGCCTTCTCTGTACAATCTGTGGCCAGCCTTAACAGCAAATGTATTTATTTCTTTTTATTTTTAATTTGTTGTTGTTGTTGTTGTTGTTGTTGTTGTTTTTTGAGACGGAGTCTCACTCTGTTGCCAAGCTGGAGTGTAATGGTGTGATCTCGGCCCACTGCAACCTCTGTCTCCAGGATTCAAATGATTCTCCCGCCTCAGTCTCCCTAGTAGCTGGGATTACAGGCACCCACCACCACGCCCAGGTAATTTTTGTATTTTTAGTTGAGACAGGGTTTCACCACGTTGACCAGGCTGGTCTTGAATTCCTGACCTCGTGATTCACCCGCTTCGGCCTCCCAAAGTGCTAGGATTATAGGCATGAGCCACCGTTCCTGATCTACTTTTTTTTTTTTTTAAATTTTACTTTAAGTTCTGGGATACACATGTAGAATGTGCAGATTTGTTACACAGGTATACATGTATTTATTTCTATATTTAAAAATTTCTTCAGATATCCTTGTACATTTTTGTTTCTAGATTAATTTGACAGTCTTGCTCTGTTGGCCAGGCTAGAGTGCAGTGGCACGATCTTGACTCACTGCAACCTCTGTCTCCCAGGCTCAAGCAATTCTCCTACCTCAGCCTCCCAAGTAGCTGAGATTACAGGCATGTGCCAACATGCCTGACTAATTTTTGTATTTTTAGTAGAGATAGGGTTTCACCATGGTGGACAGGCTGGTCTTGAACTCCTGACCTCAGGTAATATGCCCGCCTTGGCCTCTCAAAGTGCTGGAATTACAGGCGTGAGCCACTGTGCCCAGTCTAGATTAATTTTAAAATGTCATTGGACAAGCCCATGGAAATCCTTTGTGCTTTTCTTAAAATTTTTATTTCATTTTTATTTTTGTGGAAAGTAGGTCTCACTGTGTTTCCCAGACTGGTCTCCAACTCCTCACCTCAAGCAGTCCTCCTGCCTCAGCCTCCCAAAGTACTAGGATTATAGGTGTGACCCACCACACCTGGCCCCTTTTGTGCTTTTGATTGTGTGAACATGGATTAATTTGAAGAGATTTGATACCTGCATATTGTTGTCTCCTCATGCTGAAAATATTTTCTAATTTATCTAGGGTTTTATATATATTTCAGTAAAGTTTTATAGTTGATTTATTATTATTTTTTGTTGGTTTTAAAAATTGATACATAATATTGATATCTATTTATGGGGTACATGTGTCATTTGTTTACATGCATAGGATGTGCAATGTTATCATTGTCAGGATATTTGGGATATCTATCATGTCGTGTATCTATCATTTCTATGTGTTAGGAATATTCAAGTACTCTCCATACAATTTAAAATATAAAATACATTGTTGTTAACTATGGTCACCCGATTCTGCCATTGAACGTTAGACCTTAGTCCTTCTAACTGTGTGTTTGTACCCACTAACCAACCTCTCTTAACCCCTGCCACACACACCCTTTCCCACCTCTGGTAATTATCATTCTACACTCTACCTTTATGAGAGCAACTATTGTAGTCCTCACATAAAAGTAAAAAGGTGGGATGTTTTTATTCCTGTGCCTGTGCTGTTTCACCTCACATAATGACCTCCAGTTCCATTCATGTTGCTGCATATGACAGAATTTCATTCTTTTATGACTGAATACTGTTCCATTGTGTATATAACCACCTTTTCTTTATCCATTCGTTTGTTTCAATAGACCAATGGGACTGTCTTAAACCAAAAAGCTTCTGCACAGCAAATCATTGTAGTCATCTTATTTTCTTTTTGCTTTATAAGTGATCAGACCACAAGAACCACACTCAGAGCTGATGGAGAAGACCCAGAGATCCTGAACTCTGAGCTGGATGCAGTAACTGGATAGGACCTGGGCTGGACTTTCTTGCAGGGGTATGCATATGTACATATATGGGTATTTAGTAGAGACTATGGCAGAGGTAGTTAGTTGTTTCTTTATGTCATTCTCTCCTTCTGCCATTATTAAAAGGATCCACACATTTTAGCTAGGCACATCTTATCTCTATCTTTGCTGAAGCCTGCAATATCAAATCTCCCTTGTAGCTAGGTACGTGTATGACTCTTAATTATGGCTTTAAGAAAAATTGTCCATATCTTCCACTTTTATCACCTTTCCATTAGCCAAAATATACAAGTGATATTGTGAGCTATAGTACACATCTGAGACCATAATATATGAAAGCCAAACTTTGAGGATAACTTGGGAAAAGGACATAAAGAAACCTGGTTTTCAATACCACACAGCTGCCATTCCTGTCATTGAAAGTTGATGCCAGATAGTTACTTGAAAGGGGAAGAGTATCTATGTTAAACAACTGTTTCTCTTAAAACAACTGAATCTGTATGCTAACCAATTTTAATTTGTATCTATTGAATTTTATCATTAGGTACAATATTAAAACTAAATATACGTTAAACATTTACAAATAGAGTTCTGTACATCACAGAATCACAAGAATTAAGCCAAGGTTTTCGTTCATTTGTTTAGTTATAAGGTATATTCAATCACATTGCTCTCCTAAATATATTACCAATAATATTTATACATAAATAATAACACAGTGAGATTAAAATGTTTTATGCTATTAATACATGTTATTTTTAAATTAGAATATTTATGGCCAGGTACAGTGCGTCACACCTGTAATCCTAGCACTTTGGGAGGCCGAGGCAGGTAGATCACCTGAGGTCAGGAGTTCGAGACCAGCCTGGGCAAAATGGCGAAACCCTGTCTCTGCTAAAAATACAAAAATTATCTAGGTGTGGCGGCTCACACTTTTGATCCCAGCTATTCAGGAGTCTGAGGCAGGAGAATCACTTGAACCCTGGGAGGCAGAAATTGCAGTGAGCTGAGATCACACCACTGCACTCCAGCCTGGGTGACAAGAGCAAAACTCTGTCTCAAAAAATAATAATAATAATATTTGTTTTGTCCTTTTTAATTTCAGTTTCTGTGTATACTTTATACTACTCATATAACATATTAGTATAATATAAACTACACATCAGTCGCAGATAAAGGACAACTAACAGGTTTGGTAAACTTTTCAGACCATGCCAAAACTTAGATGTTAATACTTTATTAGCTTGCATAAGACCAGCGAAGCTGGAAAGGAGATAATTATTGAGGAAATCAAGGAAGAAAAAGAGCAAATATTTAAGGGCATGCATTATTGAACTGGTCACAGCTAGGGAACAAGCTTATCTGGTGCTTGATCTCACAGGAAGTCTTCAGAGAGACAAAGGAAAACTACTGCATCTCCCGACAGTTGGCTAAAGGAGAGAAAGAGATATCATTTATCTACCAGTTACCATATTCCTTTAAAAAAATTGTTCTATGGAACATCAACTGTGCTCTAATTCCAGATGGAGGTACCTGGCGCCTTCGAGACACGTTGGGTCCCACAGAAGCCACAGCACAAAAGGAGAGGGAAGGAGCTGGGACAGTCTGTTTTTGGGTGTGTGGCCACCCAGCGCTCCCTGCTCAGGGCTGCACCTCAGCAATAACAGAGGGTATGGTACCAGGCTGGAGAGCGCTGAACCGTGAGGGAAGGTGCTGCCCAGTCATGAATATGAGTGACGTCATAGACCTGAGAAGACGTTTAGATAATTAAGGGTGATTTACTTTATACCATGAAGTTGTCAGCAAAGCCTTTTGGAGTCTTTCCCCAAAGAAGATCTTGAGGCTTGCAGAGAAAGCTTTAGTAACAGGCAATCTTCCTGGACTGTCGATAGTAACATTAAACAGAACCCATCGGAAGAGGCAAAGTACTAGATTCAAAAATGGGGGGGCTCGCGGTGGCTCACGCCTATAATCCCAGCACTTAGGGAGGCCGAGGCAGGCGGATCACGAGGTCAAGAGATCGAGACCATACTGGCCAACATGTTGAAACCCTGTCTCTACTACAAATACAAAAATTAGCTGAGCGTAGTGGTGTGTGCCTGTAATCGCAGCTACTTGGGAGGCTGAGGCAGGAGAATCGCTTGAACCCAGGAGGCAGAGGTTGCATTGAGCTGGGATCATGGCACTGCACTCCAGCCTGGTGACAGAGTGAGACTCTTAAAAAAACAAAAGAAAAGTGGCCAGGAGACCAGTTTGGTAGATATGGATATTAAGAAACTGTAAGTCCCCCACGAAAAACAAATGCTAGAAGCTTCTTTTTAAGTACTTTAGCATTTTATAAGTAATCAATGACTAGTTTTGAAGTTAAGGGTATTTTTAAGCTTAAGCATCTGAAAATGATCTGTAGGCTCTGGAGGAGCATATATATATATATATTTTTTTTAATTTTGTAGTAGCCTCATTTTTTTTTTTTTTT